>NW_022883076.1:0-20763 GCF_011952255.1 Bombus vosnesenskii
GGATCTGGACCAGTTCAAATTGTATTTTTACTTATTCACTTCTATTTAAATATATTTTTCTACCTTACAATTTATCCACGTGTTTTCTCTGTTTACACACCGAATAACCTCAACATTTTATAATTGCTATACGAAATATTTTCATTATTAGTGGATTTATCAGAATTTGTTCTAGTGCTTGTCATAAATGATGTTATTTCTAAAAACCTGCAAACTAACGATGTTTGATATTTTCTATCTTTTATTAAAGTAGATTTTCCGCCGTATTTTCAACTTTTGCGTGTATGACTACATAATAACAGGAAAATGAAAACATTTACGCGAACAGCAACTGTGCTCAAACTGAAAGATATGCGCTATTTCTTTTAATGTTACATCTTCGTAAATTTTCTCGTGTTACTGTACGGTCGTTGTACCTCGTGGAATGTTTGTAAACATTTATTATTGATACCTCTACCCCATTCAGAGAGTACACAAGATATTAATATTTCCGTGTTATCTTCTGCATAACGTGCACGTGGACAATGCACGAAGAATAACACGTAGCATCATGAGTTAGAGTAACGAGGAAAAGTTTGAAATGCTCTTGATTTACACTGTAACCGTGCGTAACCGTCTATAATACAACGGCTAGTGAATCGTAGTCGATATTATTGGCATTTTTATTCGAAAATAATAGCGCACTTTACCGATTTCAATGAACTTCAAATATGTTATCGAAATATGTTAACGTCCTGAGAAAACTTCGATCAAATTTAATTTATTTGATTTAATAATTAACTTTTAGCTTTTTAGCGTATGTAAAATATTCGGTACGCACAACTAATATACGCAACAATTTTTAAGCAGATGAGTTTCTATGAATGAAATAGCTACATATTCTTTGTACTAAAAGTTAAATTATTTTCCGCAGTAAGAAATATTAAATTAGAAGAAGGTTCGATTTCAGAACAAACACGACATAAACAATAACCATCGTGGCTCGACGATCAAACATTGGAGCGGATACAATTCAAATGCAAGGCTGTTTCTCAGCTTCTACAAAACGGGTCGAGATGAAACATATCCAATTTTCTTTCCAAGACACTACGCTATATAACGGAGAAACCCCGATCGAAATTTGTTCAGTAGTTTTTACGTGATGCAAGTACGAACAGACAAACAAGCAGAGAGGCAACATTTTTTTAAGTTAAAATTAGTTTTTTGCATTCCATAGCTGATGAGTTATTCCTGGATATCCGCTTTATTTCTTGTTTATTCGATGTACAGATACAACCCTTCTACTCTTTCTATAATTCTGGCACACAAGTGACTGTATTTTTTACCTAAATTTAACTCATTGGTGCTAGTCATCTTTAATATAAATAAAAAAAAATGATAAATAGGTCATATCCGTAGATTGGATTAGATTAATGGGTTAGATGTATGTCTACTGATTTTAATTATTACTATGTATGTGACGAACATACGGATAAGACAGTGCAACATTTCATACGTCAACAGATTGCTTGAAAATTTAGTTTCGGCCGGCTGCTACTCTAGCCCAACCTATAATCCGTTCATTTTTCTTTTTTATTCATGTTGAAGTTATTTTCATTTCTAGGTAAACTCTACATCACTAGTGTTAGCTTTCTTAGTCCTCGAAGCCATTCGAATTCTTGCAGTAAATAGGTGGTAAGGATTCGCGAATTCAACTTATCAGGAAGTTCGTACTTCTATTTATATACATTAAAAACAAGTATTTTCAAACTGGAGTGTACCAAAAGTCATGGTACATGGTAAAATAATTAAAAAATACAAATGAGCTTTAATTATATAAATATCTAACTCATTAGTTTCATCAGTTTCCTGTAAAATACTACTTCGAATCAATTTAAAGTCTCTCACACAAGTAGGAAATGTTTCATGAGTTTAACCACAATTAAGGAAATGTCTTAATCAATATTGAAGTAGACGAGTAATAATAATCTTTCAATGTTTCAAAAGTCATATACATTAAGTAAGAAGATACTTATTTGCTGATAATATTGACACAATTTAAGGAAATAACAATACGTTTCCGATATCGATAATACCGCGCTTTTCAACTTTATTAATTTACCCTGAGTAACAGATTTACGAGGAAGAGTAATGACTCAATGCGCAAAGAACAAGCGATGAGACAATTTCGACTTGTCTTCGACGATTAAATCGAGATTACGAAACGACTGAACAAATGCGACCAACTATCGTCCGACGATACGAACGGTCAACGAATACATTCGTCCACGAACGTGTCACGTAATTTTTAGGGTTGGTTGGTGAAAATAAAATATAGTTGAGTCGTAACACAATAATTAACTTTGTTTTAATCAACCTTTATTGTGAATTCACCAATGACAATGTAACACGCACTGAATTAGCATAAATCACAATTCACTCCAACCACGTTATGTAAGACTTAGTTACAACAATACATTAAGTAAGCGACTTATAAGGGTAGAGACCGATATAGATATGTTGACTATTCTAAGGATACAGAATAAGTGAAGTTTTACTGACGATACTGTGTCTGAGGAAAGCTAGGGGTGGGTGTGTCTAAGGACACGGGACTATCGGATTTGTTGATGACAATTTTGGTTAAGGAAGTGAGGGCAGTAGACAACATCTCCGATTGGATAATAGGACGGTTGGTGGACCAGGAAGGGTTTTAGCCGCCCTCGCGAGAAAGTTGCCAACGGAACATACCAGATGTGGAGAAAACCAACTTTTTAAGCTAACACGTGGTAGACAATAAACGTAAAGGGAAATTTAAGACAGGAAATACTCGCTTTGTCCGAAGGACCTTAACTATAAAAATGCCAAGGCCCCCTGGTGGGCACTTAAGACTATTGAGGGTGCGCGCCAAGGATATGCAGACATCTGGGTGCCATCCTGTCCGTGGTGTGTGGCCTGGTCTCTGATGTGAATTGACTTTACAGAAGAAAAGTTGTTTCGTTTTAAAGGAAGTGCGAATATTAACGCACGAGCAGCTGCTTATTGCAAGGAAACGATTAAGGTCATCGCGAATTCATAACTCTCGTTCGTAATTGAAAAATTGTTTATCGGGTATTGTATCGCGTAGTTTGGACTTTACGTGTTCGAAAGCCGCCTATATATAGAGATTCATGTACAGTCGCGCAGTTACTCCAAATTGCAAGTTTCAGTTGATACAAATATGAGTATACGCGAAATATCCGCTTCTCTCAGCAATCGGTAGGTATAAATTTGGTCATTAATATCATTGGTTTTAATTCTGTCATTATTCAAATAAATTCGAACAGATGCACAGAATTTATTCTTGCTCAATAGTCGAGTCATTGTGAAATCTCTACTTTCTTTATTTATGGAACTCCTATTTCCGAAAATATCGTTTTGTTTTTTTTTATAATAGCAAATAGTATTACACTTAGATTTCTAAGGAACTAAATCTAATTGACTAAAAGGACTAAAATATAATTGAAATTAACTTGTTTATATTACTTCCTAATTTTATAGATACATTCTAGTAGGATAAAAACCGTTGTAATTATCGATTCGAATATAGTTAATGCTAAAGAAAACAAAGAATTACTTTCAACAGATAAATCAACTTTTAAAAAGCACCATGAAGAACCGGTTGATAAGTGCAACATTTGTCAGCAGTGTTCTCTTTGCGATCCTTCTCGCCCACCTGCCGGTTACTTTATCGAGTTTCGAATCGATCGAGGACCTTCTGCCAATAATAGGCGCAGGGATCAAAATATTGTTAGAAAACGTTGATCGCCAGTTGAAATGTCCCGTGTTTCACATTGCTGTAGACAATAAATGCGTTCTGATGGGTTAACGTTCAGAGCATTCAAATTTATATCATGAACACGTACATTTACGTTTCTGTTTCTTCCGTTTTCGCTCTTCGACATTCGCTTTGAATCTTGATTGACATCGATGCCGAAAGATTCAATGACCGTCGGTTACTAGCTCACTGAATCTGTGTATTCAGGATTTTGTTTACTGTCAACTTGAATTATAAAGAATGTATTATAATAAATAAGGCAATGAAAACGTTGAATTGATTATAATTTTGCTGCAAAATCCACTTAAATTTAGATGCGAGTGTTTAGAAGAAGAGAAATGTTTACAACTACGCACTTACCTACTAAAATTCAGTCTCCTTGTTGATTTAGAGATGATTTGACTTCAAAACGAAAGAAAGACACGTGTCTCGTTACTAGCGAAGAGTCGTAGAACATAGAATATATTAAAAGGAACAAATACTTTATAATACTAAATATGCTATTAATACCAATAACTAGAGCTCATCCATAATTCTAACGAATTATTGTTGAAAATTCTCGAGGTACATTATGTTAGGGAATATGTACGAGACACATACACGATACATCAAAAACGATTGTAATACTTGAAAATGAGAATTTAGTTCTTTTTACTATTCGGGCACCAGCAAGCTTGGTTAAGGTCGTCTTGTCCATTTCGACGACCAACCGATACCTGTGAAACTTTTTCTAATTATTTTTTTGGGGTTAACCAAACTATCGTGCATGCTCACAGTTGAATGAAGAAAAATCAGAATGCGAAGCAGTCTTGGCAGCTGAAGGACCAAAGGTCGGTTTTCCAGCGCCTGCATATCAGAAGCGCGTTGATGATTTTAGTCGTGGATCGTGCTGATCTTTCTAGCGTTGGTCACGTTTTCGTGCGTATTTTCTGTTTCTTCTAGAGTTTAATTGGAATCCGTAGATTAAATCCAGTTAGCGCCAGTTGTTGAGTGCGAATGGGAGGCGGGAATGATGCGAGAAATGACATGCACGATCCTTGTACGATAACGATGTATGTTTATTATTACAAGCTTATCTCTAAAGTCTGGGTGAACTATCCTCCACTCAGCAAAGTTATTACTAATATCAACAAAGATTATTTGTGTGGTTAACAATGTCCCTTTACTATTCTAAAGTGGAAATAACAAATACACAGCACCCTTCGAATTTGACCTACGAAACGCATTTTTTTCATCCTTGACTAAATTCGCGATTATGTTATTTCGATCCTACCGACGATATTCGATATATTGCGAGGAGGCTCACTCAAGATATCGAACGCTAAAAAATAAAAATTGATTTTACATCGAAAGGGCTACTTTTAGAACTATGTCGATATTTATTTCTCCCGGTCGGCACTATAAGCCCTTTGAGTATCGGACACCTTTTTACACAACCTGTATACGTCAGTTAGCTATCACACTTGAAACGATTACGGAGAAAACATAATGTTCGGAATCGCAAGCTTTGAAATAAAAAAATAAAATATGATCGCGCCAATAATACGCTAAATTGTACGTACACAGTAGAACCTCGATTAGGAGAGAAAGAGGGAATTTTTACAAAGACTAAACCGCATCCGTTTATTCGCATCTTGTCCGCGTTTGCCCAGCCACAATTTTCATTTGTCTACCCTTCAACAAATATTATCGCCAAATGTTCAATAATGTGATAATTTCGGTATAGCGTATCACACTAAATATTTAGTTACAAGAAGGCCGAACAACGTCACGTTGATCAAACTAAAGGAATATAAACGGAATAATACAGAAAAACTTGGAAATTTTTGCGAGCAATCATTGCAGCATTTGATTCAGTGAACACACGATAAAAAATAATAATATTCGTTCCTTTACAACAAACGTAAAAACAGGGGCATGTCACATAAAATGCATAACACATACTGCTCGATATCTGTGCTACCTTATTACTATTATTCCATAAATACGCCATCTAATTGTATTTTCAATACAATTTTTATATTTCTATAAATGTTATTGTGGTTGAATGTATTTTAACCGCCTAGGGATTTTTAATTACACACAATTTTCGGCTAACATCGTCGTGTATCGTCCACATTCCTACTGTATTACAACAATAAACTATAAACCGTCCAAGCGTATAACCTTCTTTACAGCGCCATCATTTTAAATCGGAACAATCAAACAGTTTACACTGAAACACTGCGAATGTTACAACGGTTCATCGTTACAGAATGGCTGAGCTGTGAGAAACAAGAACGATTGCCGCAGAATATAAACGAGACAAAATATAAATTGATATAAGATGCAGTGAAGCAAATCAGTCGCAGGTCATTCGTTTTATCATTTCCTGACGTCCATATCAGAGATTTTATTAAAAGTTAAAAAGCTGAGGTAGACTCGTGATTGTACTGATTTTGAATTAGACATTACAGTCCTTCTAATTTTCGTCAGAAAATAAGCTTTTCTTACGGATGGAATACTTGACACTACCGTTGCAACGAATAATTAACGACCTGGTACGTTTCGTTCTAGATAAGCGACCCGCATATTGCGATTACAGATGGCTGTATTAGCATGTACATTGTCAGAGTAATCAACAGTCTCAATTTAAACAAGATAGATTTTTTTATATAAAAAGAGCAAGAAACGACAATACAAATGATTCATTTTGATTACTATGTTTTATATTGTAATACTTGCATGTTACTATATCAGGTAGATATTCAAACTGGTAAACACTACACATGCAAGGATATTCTCGAAAAAAGCACAATATTATCTGTTGCTTTGAGAAATTATGGAATCAAGGTGGAAGACAGAATCTCCGTTGCAGCTGAAAACCATCCACATTACGTGGTATCGATATGTAGCACGTTATTTATCGGAGCTACATTTGCACCGTTGAATCCAGCATATACAGAAAGTAAGATATTCTCCAAGCAGCTTTTACGAATTATTTTATAATAACAAAGAAATTAATTTAATTAAAAGTGTTTAATATTATAGAAATTTAAGGAAGGCAGAACGTAAAAAGTGGAAAGAAAAATTTGCTCTTCTTTTTTGGAAACTTGCATGTTTCTGATAACTCCACTGATTATGCCATATATAAGTTAATGAAATCGAGCCTCGACTTTATTATTTGCCTCGAGTTTATTATAGAATTTTACAACTACTAGAAACAGAGATCATAAATTAGATACTTTAATTAAAGACTAAATTTATTTATATTACATTTGCAGAATTAACAATAAAAGTCTAGAAACAGTACTTACTCTAACACCAAGTTTTATAATGTAGTGTAAACAATAATTGTTAATATTAAATTGTTAAATATTGTGTATATAGATGCGGAAATTAATAATCACTTATATTCTCAATATGCGTTACTCCGTCACCTTTTAGAGATACAAACAATACTAATTTTTAATCGTATACGATTAAATTGTATTTAACTACTCCGAATATCTTCTCAGAGTAAACATTCTACGAAAAATATGTTATTTCAAAGAAAGTTGTTTCAGCCTCTCCTTGCGGAGACGGATATCGGAAAAAGCTTTTGTAAGGCTTTTCGAATATTTCTAGATCTTTTGTAAAACTGTCACCTTGTTACGCGGAGTGGTTAAGTTACGCCATGCAGCATATGCGTTATTTAATCATATCTAATGCAATTTTTTACGTAGGAGAATTTACGCACATGCTGGAAATTTATCAGCCACGGGTGTTGTTTGTATCGCGACGCACTGAAAACATTTTGGCGAAAATTGCATCTACTGTAAGCTGGAATATGAAATTAATCGAATTGGATGATAAACCTCTTGATGGAAATATAATAACCTGAGACAAGGTTTTGGAAAAATATCAAAGTATCACGGATCTCTATGCGTCTTCACCGGTGCAGATAGATCATAACAGGAAAAGAATGGCAGCTATTTTATGTTCTAGCGGTACAACAGGAATTCCAAAAGGAGTAATGTTGTCTCATCGAAATTTGTTACTTTTCATCCAAACTCTAAGGTAAATATATTAAATTAATATACACAATGTACCCGGTTGATCTAAGACCACACATATATTTCGAGATTTATTTTTCATTTATGCTAAATTTAAATATATATTATTCGTTTTATATGATTAACAAACCATTCTTTATTCAAATCAACTATATAATATTTTCTCTATTGTTGTGCTTCTTAACTCTTATCATTCTAGTTGAAATTATAAATATTCGATTCAATTGCATTTGTTCTTAATCGAAGTGCCCCAGAATCAATGGATATTCGACGTGGAGACCGAATACTAGTTTTCTTGCCATTATTCCACGGTTATGCGTTCGGAATGATGAATACGGCAATAAGGTGCGGTGCAGTAATCAGTTCTGTAGAAAAATACAGAATTACGCATACACCATTGGTCCCTCCAGTTTTAGTTGGTCTTGCGAAGCATCCAATGGTGCCAAATTGCGATTTCAGCAGCGTGAGAGAGATCGTTTCCGGTATGGCAACGCTTCCGCCGGATGTAAGTTTTTCGTCCAAATTACCTAACGTAATACGTTATAACGTTATTCTATAAAACGTAATACGTTATAACGTTATACCATATAACGTAATACGTTATAACGTCATACCATAAAACATAATACGTTACTACGTTATTCTATCTAACGTAATACGTCATAATGTTATGCTATATAACGTAATACGTTATTACGTTATACTATATAACGTAATACGTTATAACTTTGTACTATAAAACGTAATACGTTATAAAGTTACACTATATAACGTAATACGTTATAACTTTATACTATAAAACGTAATACGTCATAAAGTTAAAGCATATAACGTTATAGTATATAACGTAATACGTTATAACGTTATACTATACAATGCAAAATGTTAGAACGTTATTCCATAAAACGTAATACGTTATAACTTTATACCATATATCGTAATACGTTATAACGTTATGCCATTATTAAGGTTATACCATAGAACGTAATACGTTATAACGGTTATACCCGATAATAATGTTATAACTTATCCCCATGTAAACATAACGCTATACTATATAACGTAATACGTTAGAACGTTATACTATATAACGTAATACGTTATTACGTTATTCTATCTAACGTAATACGTTATAAAGTTATACTATAAAACGTAATACGTTATTACGTTATACCATATGGCGTTATACTATATAACGTAATACGTTATAATGATTCACTACTTAAAGTAATACGTTATAAAATTATACCATATAACGTAACACGTTATAACGTTATACTACCTAACGTAATACGTTATAACGTTATACTATCTAATGTAATACGTCATAAAGTTATACTATATAACGTAATACGTTATTACGTTATACTATATAACGTAATACGTTATAACATTATACTATAAAACGTAATACGTTATAAAGTTATAATACATAACGTAATACGTTATAACGTTATACTATAAAAAGTAATACGTCATAAAGTTAAAGCATATAACGTTATTGTATATATCGTAATACGTTATAACGTTATACTATACAACGTAATACGTTAGAACGTTATTCCATAAAACGTAATACGTTATAACTTTATACCATATATCGTAATACGTTATAACGTTATTCTGTGGAGCGTCATACGTTATAACGTTACACTATATAATGTACTACGATATAACGTTATACTATATAACGTAACACGTTATAACGTTATACTGTATAATTTAATACGTTATAACGTTATTCTATAAAATGCAGTACGTTATAACGTTATACCATATATCGTAATACGTTATAACGTTATTCTGTGGCACTTCATAAGTTATAACGTTACACTATATAATGTAATACGGTATAACGTTATACTATATAACGTAATACGTTATTACGTTATTCTTCATAACGCAATACGCTTTAAAGTTATACTGAATAATGTAATAAGTTATAACGTTATTCTGCGGAACGTCATGCGTTATAACGTTACTCTATATAATGTAATACGGTATAACGTTATACCTATATAACATAATACGTTATAAAATTGTACTATATAACGCAATACGTTATAAAGTTATACTGTATAACATAATAAGTTGCAACGTTATTCTGCGCAACGTAATACGTTATAACTTAATTCTATGTAATGTCATACGTTATAACGTTATACTGTATAACGTAATACGTTATTACGTTATTCTATCTAACGTAATACGATATGAAGTTATACTATAAAACGTAATACGTTATAACATTATACCATATAGCGTTATACTATATAACGTAATACATTATAACGTTATACCATATAACGTAATACGTTATAGCTTAATTCTATGTAATGTCATAAGTTATAACGTTATACTGCATAACGTAATACGGTGTAACGTTATACTATATAACGCAATACGTTATTACGTTTTTCTATATAACGTAATACATTATAAAATTATACTACATAGCGTAATAATTTATAACGTTATACTATATAACGTAATACGTTATAACGTTATACCATATAACGTAATACGTTATAACTTCATTCTATGTAATGTCATAAGTTATAACGTTATAATGTATAACGTAATACGGTGTAACGTTATACTATATAACGTAATACGTTATAACGTAATACGTTATTACGTTGTTCTGTATATCGTAATACGTTACAAAGCTATTATATAAAACATAATACGTTATAACGTTATACCCTATAGCGTTATACTATATAACTTACTATGTTATATCGTTATACCATATAACGTAATACGTTATAACGTTATACCATATAGCGTTATACTATATAACGTAATACGTTATAACGTTTTTCTGCGGAACGACATGCGTTATAACGTTACTCTATATAATGTTATACGATATAACGTTATACCTATATAACCTAATACGTTATAAAATTATACTATATGACGTAATACGATATAACGTTATACTATATAACGTAATACGTTATTACGTTTTTCTATATAACGTAATACATTATAAAATTATACTACATAGCGTAATAAGTTATAACGTTATACTATATAACGTAATACGTTACGACGTTATTCTATATAACGTAATAAGTTATTAAGTTATACTGTATAACGTAATACGTTATAACTTAATTCTATGTAATGTCTTACGTTATAACGTTATTCTATCTAACGTAATACGACATAAAATTATACTATATAACGTAATACGTTATTACGTTATTCTATCTAACGTAATACGATATAAAGTTATACTATAAAACGTAATACGTTATAACGATATACCACATAACGTAATACGTTATAACGTTATTCTGCGGAACGTCGAACGTTATAACGTTACACTATATAATGTAATACGTTATAACGTTATACCATATAGCGTTATACTATAGAACGTAATACGTCATAACGTTATACTGTATAACGTAATACGTTATAACTGAATTCTATGTAATGTCATACGTTACAAAAGAATTATGCTATACTTGTGTACGTTACGTTATTCTATCTAACGTAATACGTTATAAAGCTATACTACAAATCGTAATACGTTATAACGTTATGCCATATTGCGTTATACTATAGAACGTAATACGTTATAACGTTATACCATATAACGTAATACGTTATAACATAACTCTATGTAATGTCATACGTTATAACGTTATACTGTATTACGTAATACGGTGTAATGTTATACTCTATAATGTAATACGTTATTACGATATTCTATCCAACGTAGTACGTTATAAAATTATACTATATAACGTAATACGTTATAACGTTATACTATATAACGTAATACGTTATTACGTTGTTCTGTATAACGTAATACGTTATAAAATTATACTATATAGCGTACTAAGTTATAACGCTATACTATATACCGTAATACGTTATAACTTAATTCTAAGTAATGGCATAAGTTATAACGTTATACTGTATAACGTAATACGGTGTAACGTTATACTATATAACGTAATACGTTATTACGTTGTTCTGTATAAGGTAATACGTTATAAAATTATACTATATAGCGTAATAAGTTATAACGATATACTCTATAACGTAGTACGTCATATTGTTACACTGCCTAACGTAATACGTTATAACATTATACCATATAACGTAATACGTTATTACGTTATTCTACCTAACGTAATACGATATGAAGTTATACTATAAAACGTAATAAGTTATAACGTTATACCATATAGCGTTATACTATAGAACGTAATACGTTATAGCGTTATACCATATAACGTAATACGTTATTACGTTATTCTATCTAACGTAATTCGTTATAAAATTGTACTATATAACGTAATACGTTATAAAATTATACTACATAGCGTAATAAGTTATAACGTTATACTATATGAACTAATACGTTATTATGTTATTCTACATAACTTAGTACGTTAAAAAGTTATACTGTATAACGTAATACGTTATAACATTATTCTGCGGAACGTCATACGTTATAACGATATACTATATAACGTAATACGTTATTACGTTATTCTATCTAACGTAATACGTTATAAAGTTATACTATAAAACGTAATACGTCATTACGTTATACCATATGGCGTTATACTATATAACGTAATACGTTATAATGATTTACTACTTAACGTAATACGTTATAAAATTATACCATATAACGTAACACGTTATAACGTTATACTACCTAACGTAATACGTTATAACGTTATACTATCTAATGTAATACGTCATAAAGTTATACTATATAACGTAATACGTTATTACGTTATACTATATAACGTAATACGTTATAACATTATACTATAAAACGTAATACGTTATAAAGTTATAATACATAACGTAATACGTTATAACTTTATACTATAAAAAGTAATACGTCATAAAGTTAAAGCATATAACGTTATTGTATATATCGTAATACGTTATAACGTTATACTATACAACGTAATACGTTAGAACGTTATTCCATAAAACGTAATACGTTATAACTTTATACCATATATCGTAATACGTTATATCGTTATTCTGTGGAGCGTCATACGTTATAACGTTACACTATATAATGTAATACGATATAACGTTATACTATATAACGTAACACGTTATAACGTTATACTGTATAATTTAATACGTTATAACGTTATTCTATAAAATGCAGTACGTTATAACGTTATACCATATATCGTAATACGTTATAACGTTATTCTGTGGAACGTCATAAGTTATAACGTTACACTATATAATGTAATACGGTATAACGTTATACTATATAACGTAATACGTTATTACGTTATTCTATCTAACGTAGTACGTTATAACTTAATTCTATGCAATGTCATACGTTATAACGTTATACTGTATAACGTAATACGGTGTAACGTTATACTATATAACGTAGTACGTTATAACGTTATACTATATAACGTAATACGTTATTACGTTATTCTTCATAACGCAATACGCTTTAAAGTTATACTGAATAATGTAATAAGTTATGACGTTATTCTGCGGAACGTCATGCGTTATAACGTTACTCTATATAATGTAATACGGTATAACGTTATACCTATATAACGTAATACGTTATAAAATTGTACTATATAACGTAATACGTTATAAAGTTATACTGTATAACATAATAAGTTGCAACGTTATTCTGCGCAACGTAATACGTTATAACTTAATTCTATGTAATGTCATACGTTATAACGTTATACTGTATAACGTAATACGTTATTACGTTATTCTATCTAACGTAATACGATATGAAGTTATACTATAAAACGTAATACGTTATAACATTATACCATATAGCGTTATACTATATAACGTAATACATTACAACGTTATACCATATAACGTAATACGTTATAACTTAATTCTATGTAATGTCATAAGTTATAAAGTTATAATGTATAACGTAATACGGTGTAACGTTATACTATATAACGTAATACGTTATAACGTAATACGTTATAACGTTATTCTGCGGAACGACATGCGTTATAACGTTACTCTATATAATGTTATACGATATAACGTTATACCTATATAACCTAATACGTTATAAAATTATACTATATGACGTAATACGATATAACGTTATACTGTATAACGTAATACGTTATTACGTTTTTCTATATAACGTAATACATTATAAAATTATACTACATAGCGTAATAAGTTATAACGTTATACTATATAACGTAATACGTTACGACGTTATTCTATATAACGTAATACGTTATAACTTAATTCTATGTAATGTCATACGTTATAACGTTATACTGTATAACGTAATACCGTGTAACGTTATACTATATAACGTAATACGTTATTACGTTATTCTATCTAACGTAATACGTTATAAAATTATACTATATAACGTAATACGTTATAAAATTATACTACATAGCGTAATAAGTTATAACGTTATACTATATAAACTAATGCGGTATTATGTTATTCTACATAACGTAATACGTTATAAAGTTGTACTGTATAACGTAATACGTTATAACGTTATTCTGCGGAACTTCATACGTTATAACGTTACATTATATAATGTAATACGTTATACCGTTATACTATATAACGTAATACGTTATTACGTTATCCTATCTAACGTAATACGTCAAAAACGTTATACTATAAAACGTAATACATTATAACGTTATACCATATAGCGTTATACTATATAACGTAATACGTTATAACGTTATACCATATAACGTAATACGTTATAACGTTATTCTATGTAACGTCATCCGTTGTAACGTTATACTATATAACGTAATACGGTATAACGTTATACCATATAATGTAATACGTTATAACGTTATTCTATAAAATGCAATACGTTATAACGTTATACTATAAAACGTAATACGTCATAAAGTTAAGGCATATAACGTTATAGTATATAACGTAATACGATATAAGGTTATACTATATAACGTCATACGTTATAACGTTACACTATATAGCGTAATACGTTATAACTTTATACTATAAAACGTAATACGTTATTACGTTATACTGTATATCTTAATACGTTATAACTTTATACTATAAAACGTAATACGTTATAACGTTATTCTATAAAACGTAATAGGTTATAACGTTAAACCATATAACGTAATACCTCATAACGTTATTCTGCGGAACGCCATCCGTTATAACGTTACACTATATAACGTAATACGGTATAACGTTATACCATATAACGTAATACGTTATAACGTTATAGTATATAACGTAATACGTTATTACGTTATTCGATATAACGTAATACGTCGTAACGTTATTCTGCGGAACGTCATGCGTTATAACGTTACTCTATATAAGGTAAATCGGTATAACGTTATACTATATAACGTAATACGTTATTACGTTATTCTATCTAACGTAATACGTTATAAAATTATACTTGTCGGAGATAAGGTTTCACCGGTGCCTTCCCTCTGAAACCTCGGGAATATCCATAGAAACATTGTAATTCAAATCTACAGTTGTAACTAAACGATTTGCCGTCATTCTAACCAATTGTATTTGTTTAAGTCTTGTGACAATGGGCTTGGGCTCAATTCGACAATTAGTCGCCGAACGTGGCCGCGGTCAACGGGACGAACTCTCCATCTAACAAAGGCATTGAGTAATCCTATAGCACTCCTTAAAAGAAAGATTCGTAGCGGCACTTGGCAGTAAACATTCCAACGGTTTCTGTCCCGTAGCTTGCCACACGCGGATCCTATTCTCCGGGCAGGATGTTTACCAGATGTTGACGCGTCTCCACAGTACGTGATCGACTAGCACGAGGGCCGTCATAAACACTCATATCTAGTTACCTAAAATCCTTCAACAGATACACAGTCTTTGTCCCAGTTACGGGAAGACAGGAGAGACCTATTTTTCCACGAACGACGTCTCCCACTAGCAACCCTCCCTCAAGGGCAGCTAGCATCCTTTTCTAACTACCGGTATGGAGATTGGCCAATTAGCAGCAACGTCAATTTCCCTTACTTTCCGAACGTAGGATATCCCCGACGAATCCGATGAACTCGTGTCCTTAGACACGCCCCATCATAGGTTTCCTCTGAGGTATCACCGGGACGGAAAGTCATTCTCTATTGCGGTCTCATCGACAAAAAGGATTTACTCCTTACGGTCAGCGAATATTAACACAGAATCCGACTTAGATTTTTGCGAGTGCGTACGACTACCGTCCCATTGTCCGCGGATTCTTTATTGATCCTAGGATCATTGTCATTAGTCTCTCGAGTATCTCATTACCACGGTTACTTGTCCGGTTCTATGGTAATCGCATTTGCACCAGTCAATGTCTTCTCTATTGCATAACGACAATGTGTAATCCAAATGAAGATTAGTGTCACGCCCCTAACTCTAATTCTAATGTAAACCCGAAATTTAATCGGGTGAAAATTAGAATTTAAGGCTCGTAACTATTGTTTGTTCGACCAATCGCGGGGAGACGTAGTCCCTAGGGGAGACGTCAACGGGAGTCGTAAATTCGCATTACGATTATAACAATCGACACCTCGACTTGATCGATCCCCTGATTTCCGTTGAGATAATAGGGGTGATTGAGTTTGTATAACACTATGATTCACAGAATTATTAATTATATATTTCCAACACTTAGATTACACTGGTGAGCATAGATAGATAATCACTTACCGCACGAAGATAAGATAGATATGTACGTTAGAGCAGGGCTCTTATAATTTGATTTAATGTATTAATGGACGTAGCACTATAAGATATTTAGCAGAGGAAATGTATGCTCGACAATACCGAGACCGACTCTCGCGTTATGCTTAGACTGCCCCGATAGGCATTAGCGTTACTACTTAGTAGTTGACTTTTCCAACGATGTAGAAGAAGTGAAGTTGAGTGACGATGCTGTGTCGGAGGAAAGCTAGTGATGGGTGTGTCTAGCGCACGGAATCATCGGATTTGTTCATGACATTGTAGGTCAGGAGGTGAGGCCAGTATACATTGCCTCGGATTGGACAAACGAAGGTTGGAGGACTAAGAAGGGCCTTAACCGCCCTCGATAGAAAGTTGCTGGTAGGAAGCATCGTACGTGAGAAAAGCTAACTTTCCCGTGTCAAGCCGTAGTAAACAATAGTCTTTGGAAACTGACATAGAAAAGACATTTGTTGGGTCTGAAGGACTTTAGCAGGCAAGTGACTCGGGTGTATGACGGGTGCTTAAGGCTATTGAGAGTACGCCGTACGGAAGAGCGGGCATCTGGTGTCCGTCTGGCCCGCGGTGTGTGACCTGGGCCAGGCAGAGAGTCGCCCGGCGTAACAACGATTCTTCGTTTGAATTAGCCATCGTTTTACACAACAGAGATTATATTTACGCGAATATACAAGATTTTACAAAATATTATGAATGTTGAGTTTGATGAATGATAAGATTAACAAACGATAAGTTTAACTAACGATTAGATTAAAGAATAATAAGTTTAACGAATAATAAGAGTAACGAATAATATGTTTTACGAATAATAAATTTAACGAATATTGAGATTAACAATTAATAGGTTTTACGAATAATGAATTTAATTAACACTATTAACAATGTTCCTGGGTTCAAACGAATCCACGGTCAACGGGATAACTCTTTTCTATGCGTAGAATGATTTTTAAACACAAAAATACGATTGCTGAGACACTCGGTAAATTGCTCGATGTATCACTTTCCAAGGCGATCACACGAATGAATATCTCATGAAAATCTTTTCCGCTATACGACTGCATTTGTTTGTTATATGCTCGCTGGAGACATCGAGAAGATTCCAATCGTTGTTGCTAGACAATTTCTGTCAAAAGTTTGTTGTATACTCTTTGGAAACATCGAGAAAGATCCAAACGCCGTTACTAGGCAGTTTCTGTTTGGAGATTGATTCCTAATACGCGTGACCCATTATATCGACATCTTTAAAGTACAATTCTATGTGATTTCTAGGGAGAACAATACAACCGATCCACACCTTCGTCAGGCAAAACGTTTATCCCGTGACCGTGGCTACGTTCGGCGACCAGTTGTCACCTCGAACCCACGTTCGCTATCACAAATATCGAACAATTACAAATGACAACAATTGCTTAATTACAGCTATGATAAAATCTAGGCTAAAGCATTAGAAGATTTTCCCAAAATTGCAAAGGGAAGGCTCTGGTTTTCCTTTCATCTCCGACATATATATATATGTCGGGTTTACATTACAATTAGGGTTAGGGGCGTGAAACGAATCTTCGTTTGGATTACACGTCGTCATTATGCAATAGAGAAGACATTGGCTAGTGCAAATACGATTATCATAGAACCGGACAAGTAACCGTGGTAATTAGATACTCGAGAAACTAATGACAATCATCCTAGGTTCAATAACGAATCCGCGGTCAACGGGATGATAGATGAACGTACTCACAAAATCTAAGTCGGACGCGTAATATTCACCGGTCGTAAGGGGTTACTCTTTTTCATCGATGAGATCGCGAACGGGAATGACCTTCCCGTCCCGATTATGCCACAGAGGAAAACTATAATGGGGTGTGTCCAAGGACACGAGATCATCGGATTCGTCGAGAAAAGCCTTCGTTCAGAAAGTAAGGGAAATTGGCGTTGCTGCTAATTGGTCAATCTCCATATCGGTGGTTAGAAAAAGATGTTAGCCGTCCTCGAGGGAAAGTTGCTAGTGGGAGACGCCGCTCGTTGAAAAATAGGTCTCCCCTATTTTCCCGTAGTTGGGACAAAGACTGTTTGCCTGTTTGAAGGACTTTAGTTGACTAAATCTTAAGATTTATAACGGGCCCTCGAGCTAGCCGAACATGTACTGCGGAGACGCATCGACATCTGGCAATCATCTTACTCGAAGAATAGGGTCTGCATGTGGCGAGCTACGGGACAGTGACCGTTGGAATGTTTACTGTCGAGTGTTACAACTATTTCCTTTTTAAGGAGAGCTATAGAATTATTCCATGCCTTTGTTAGACAAAGCGTTCATCCCGTGACCGCGGCTACGTTCGGCGACTGGCTGTCGCCTCGAGCCCAAGCTCATTATCACAACTCTCGAACAATTACAATCGGATTGAATAACTACAATTGTTCAATTACAGCTATTGTAGACTCTAGGTTTCAATGTTGCGGGATTATACAAAATTCCAAAGGCTCCGGTGTTCTTTCATCTCCGACATATATATGGAATGTTGTAATATTTTCGGAAATCAGGCGATCGATTTGTGAAAACTCAACAATCGATTGTCTAAGTCTTCTCTTTCTCCTTCTGGCTCTTAACTTGCTTTTTTCTTTGTTCAATCTTCGCTTCTCCAAGTCCTGTTTTATTTTCTATCCCAAGTCCCCGTCCTCCTCTATTCATATCGTTCGACCGACTCCCAGTAAACACATTGAAAGTCAAACCGTCGGTTGATATTCTAAATTCTATAGAATTTACATATATATAATGTTTATTGCCTAAGAAAAATCTAAATTACATATGTGTATTCACAATAAACAACGAATTTCTATTTGAAAGTTTTTTTTATTTATTTATTTGGATTTTACAATTTGTCCAGTAGGACATTTGGTAAAATGTTGTAGCTGTATACTAATATAACATGTGGGTGGCTACCCCCAGCGGGGTACCACCATCGTGTTTGTTGGGTTATGTCCTCTGTGAGATCGGTTGGGTGTTTCCTTTTTAATCTTCTTTTTATGCTTGATGTGTCGACCGTTTCCGCTGCCAGCCGATTTAGGTGCGTTGCTATTCTTTCTCCGTACCTTCTTGCACTTTTGTTGATCTCCTCCTTGACCGTTGGTATTCCCAGGTCTTTCCGAATGTCCTCGTTTCTAACGTACCATGGCGCGTTTACTATTGTTCTGAGTATTTTAGATTGCGATGCCTCTATTTTGATTATATGGCTCATTGCTGCTGTTCCCCATAGTGTTATTCCGTACGTCCAGATTGGTTTTATGACCATTTTATATATTTTTAGTTTGTTTTCTATGCTTAGTTTGGATTTTCGACTTGTTAGCCAGTACATTTGTCTCCTTGCCATCTGTATTTTGTCTATTGTTGCTGTAATATGCTGTTTCCATGTGAGTCGTGTATGTAAGTGGAGTCCTAGGTATTTGACTTGCCTTGTTTGTATTATGTGTGTGCCGTTTAGTTCAATGTTTTGTGGTTTCTGTTTTCGCAGTGTGAATGTAATATGTTTGCATTTATCGGGGTTTGCTTTGATTTGTTTCGCTTGAAGCCACTTTTCTATTTTTGTGATATGTTCTTGTAGTAATGTAACTGCTGTTGCAGGGTTAGTGTGCCTGACTAGTACAGCTGTGTCATCCGCGAATGTCAGTATTTTGCTATTGTTAGTTGTTGGTATGTTGGCCGTGTATAATGTATATAAAATTGGTCCTAGGACGCTTCCTTGCGGAACTCCTGCCTTGATTTCTTTAGCTTCCGAGTGTGTCTTTTTGATTTTTACTATGAAGCTTCTGCTGCTTAGGTATGATTTGATTAGTTGATATATCTGCCCCGAGAACTGTTTCCTGATTGATTGTAGTAGGCTAGTGTGGTTTATTTTATCGAATGCTTTTTCGATGTCCATAAAGAGTGCCGTGCAGTATTGTTCTGTTTCTAGCGCCTGTAGGATTTCATTGACGAGTCTTTGCGTTTGTTTTATTGTGGGGTGTTTGTTTCTGAATCCGAATTGGTGATCCGGTATTAGATGGTTCTTCTCTATTATTGGTTTTATCCGGTCGTAGATTATTTTCTCTATTATCTTAGAGAACACCGGAAGTAGTGAGATTGGTCTGTAGGACTTGGTTTCGTGTGGGTCCTTGCCTGGTTTGGGTATCATTATGATTTTTGCCAGTTTCCAAGCTTTTGGAAAGTATTGTATT
>NW_022883077.1:0-23075 GCF_011952255.1 Bombus vosnesenskii
TGTTGTTGTATACGTTTCATCAAATCTGGTACTCTGTGCCGTTCACGAATGCGGTCGTATGTCTTTTGTATACCGGGGTGTCCTACTAAATCGTGATTTTCTTTCAATAATTCGTCTATTTCTTCATCGCTATATGTTTGAATTGGTTCCCATGCAAAATTTAATTCTTTTACGGTGTCGTTCAGGAATAGTAAAATTTGTTTGATCGCGTTCTTTTCGGTCTCTGTGAAACTGTCGTCGCCTATACCTATCTTTTCGTTTATATGAATAATTTCGTTTAATTTAGTTAACCATTCGATTCTGTCGTAATTTCCTAGCTCTGCTTTGGATAATTGATAGAATGATTTACGGTTCGGAGTCATTTTGAGAATTTTGGGTAACGCGTCGGTAGATTTTTCCCAATCGTGATATTTTTTATCGAGTTCTATGTTCAAATTTTCGCGTCGTCTGGTCAGAACATGTATTCTAGATAGTGCGTCGGCTGCAGTATTATCTTTTCCTTTCGTGTATTCTATGTCGTATTCGTATTCTTCTAGTTTTAATCGCCATCTCATCAAGCGTGATGAGGGGTCTTTGCAATTCTGTAACCATTTTAGTGCTTGGTGATCGGTTCGGATGAGGAATTTCCGTCCTAACAGATATTGTCGGAGGCGTTTCACGGCCCATACTATTGCTAAAAGTTCTTTTTCTGTAGTGGAATAGTTTCGTTCCGGTGGGTTTAGAGTTCGCGAGATATAACAACATGGATGTCCGTCCTGTGATAAGATTGCACCTATACCTTCGTTACTGGCGTCAGTCGTTAATGTGAATGGTTTCGCAAAGTCTGGGAATTTTAGAACGGGTGATGAACAGAGTTTGTTTTTTAATGTCTGGAATGCTTCCTGGGTTTTATCTGTCCAATGAAATGGTGTCTCCTTTTTTGTAAGTTCGGTCAATGGTTTCGCGATCTTAGAAAAGTTTCTGATGAACTTACGGTAATAACCTGCTAGTTCTAAGAACGATTTGATGTCTGTGGGATTACGTGGCTGTTTGAAATTGCTAACGGCTTCTAATTTTTTGGGATTTGGCTTTACACCTTCGGCGGTTATTATATGTCCAAGATATTCTAATTCTGGTTTGAGAAATTCGCATTTGTCCGGCTGTATTTTGAGTTCGAGTTCGCGTAGGCGTTGCAATACTATCGCGAGGTTGCTATTGTGCTCTTCAATCGACTGTCCGAATATTATAATGTCGTCTAAATATACGAAGCAATATTTATTTATGAGTCCTCTTAGCGCGGTATCCATCATGCGTTGAAATGTTGCAGGTGCATTCTTTAAACCGAATGGCATCCTATTGTAATGATAGTGTCCTTGTGGTGTGGAGAATGCTGTGTACTTTTTAGAGTCTATGTCCATTGGGATTTGGTGGAATCCGGAGGATAAATCGAGGGCTGAGAAGAATTTTGCGTTGCCTAGTTGGGATAGTATGTCGTCTATGTCAGGTAATGGATATGCGTCCTGGTCAGTTAGTTCGTTTATTTTTCTGAAGTCTATTACAATTCGCCATTTCTGTTTCCCTGAGGCGTCTGCCTTTTTTGGTACTACCCAGACTGGTGAATTGTAAGGAGAATCAGATGGTTCTATAATGTTCTTTTGTAGCATTTCGTCCATTTGTCGTTTGATTTCTTCTTTATGGCATTCAGGCGGTCGGTGAGATTTTGTGTTAATGATTTTATTTTCTTTTAACGTTATTATGTGTTTAGCAAGATTAGTGCATGGTAATAAGTCGGTCTCTAGATTGAATACGTCGAGGTAGAACAGCAATATCTTTTCGATTGGTTCACGGAGGGTTTTCTCTATATGCGAAAGTCTAACTAAATCTTTAAACGTGGAGACTTGATCATACGTATTTGAATTTTCGATAAAATTAGTCATTTTGGCTGGGCACTCACCACCATTGATAAAGCATATCGTTGTCGGTTTTCCTTCCAGGTAGACTGTTTTTGACACTGCTTGTTTTGGAGGTACGTCGTTTTCCTGTTGCAATAAAAGTATATTATTGTCAAGTTTTAATTGTTGATTCGAGAGTTCAAATTTGAATTTAGATAGAGCTGGCAAACCGAGTATGCCGTCTTCTATAATTGGAAAGTTGTCTTCTACCACAAAAAATTCTAGAGTTTTGCCAAATAGTTTTATCAAAGCGTGTTCGTTGGTTTTAAATTTAGAGTGTCCCATCGAGAATTTCCGTTCTTTTGTTATTCTTGGTCGTAATACGCATCTTCGCTTGAGTATATTAATTCCTGCTCCGCTGTCAATGAGGAATTTATGTCGCTGTCTATTGGTTCCTCTATTTCTTCCTTGTGTGTCTCGAGATTGTGGACTGCTGGTGGTCTCGGAAATTGGCTGGGTGTTCGAAAATTTTTACATTGACTGGAGACATGTCCGATTTGGTTGCATTTGAAGCATTTTAATTGTGTCCTTTGGGCAAGTGGTATTTGTTCGGTTTGTCGGAAGCTTCTTGGCATTGGATTGGGTGTTGGAGTTGGTTTTTTAGTGATCGGATTAGGATTATTGGTTGTTAGTCGTTGCTGCTCAGGAAGTCGTAATCGTTCTATTGGTTTTGGTCGTCGATTTCGATCTTCCCTGAAGAATCGCTCGATGTCGGTGGCTTTCTTTTCGGCTTCAAGGATATTGTATGGTGGATTGGCGAGTAGTAATTGTCCTATTTCGCCTTTCAGGCCTCGGATAAAATCGATCACGGAGTCTTTTAAAATCCTGTCGTTCATAGCTCGTCTAGTAATTTCGTCACGGTATTCGTTCGTTATACTGTATTGTAACTTATTGAGCGCTCTGCGGAACCTGATGATATAATTTTGCACACTTTCGTCGTGACGCTGTCTCGTTTCGCGTAGCTGGTCTTGATGTTCTCTAACAGAGTCTTGGGTGGCTACGTTTCGTCTTAGGGCATCGTACAGGTGTCCGTATTCGTATATCGGTATATTGCAGATGGCCATTGCGGCTTTACCCGCGATTTTCCCGATTTTGATCATTTTTAATAGTAGCGTGGGTTCGCTACACATGGCTCGTAATTCGCGTACTTCGCGTATGAATTCTTCTACTCCGATATTGTCTTCGCCGTTTAATTGCGGAATACATACTATCGCGTCTTTGGCCCGTAAGCTCGGAGAGGCGAATTGCGGTGGACGGTCTTCGTAAGAGGGATGGTTGCCTTCTTCTGTTCGAATTGGAACGCATGGTGGGGAAGTTCTATCTCTCGCGGCAACAGATTCGTCCATAGTAATAAGGGAGCCTAGTTCTGTAGTAGCGTCGCGTCCTATTTTTATTTTAGAGATATTTTTGCCTAATAGTTCTATTTCCGCTGCACGCTTCTTATTTTCACTGTCGGCCGTCCGTTGTGTCTCTTCTACACGTTGCGCAAGAATTTCAATTTGTTTTTGTATCACGTCGAGTATGGCACGAATCGAATTGTCCGTACCTCCGTTTGTAGAAACGGTTTCAATAGTTTCGACTTTGTCTTTTCGTGATGTGGGTATGATTCTAATTGAGCTTATTGAGTCTGAACTACTGTTGCTATTTGGACTCGAAGCGCTTGAGAAACTGGGTTTTCTCACACGGTATCGTGAAAATGAATCCAGACTTTTCAGCTTACCGTAGTAGCTCTGACCGTTGAGGAGTCTCAGGGATGTTTCCTCTCTGGCTGGTTCTAGATTCCGAATATTATTCGTAGGCTTGCTCTGCGCTGACCGTAGTCCTCTCGTCTAGTTTCACCGTAGTGGAACGTTGAATGTGCTGCAGGGCTTCGTAGTAGCAAAGATTCGCACTGGGTCCGTTGATCCTTCGATCTTCAATGATGCGCGTACGCCGAAATCGTAATTTCGTTTGCACTGAAGTGAATAGATCCTGGCACGGATCGCCAAAAATGTCGTGTAAAATTAAGGTAAAAATAAGGAACTTGTTAATTTCCGAAAAGGAGATTAAGTTCTTTTTATTTTTTTTACTCAATTTATACAATTTTTTCGGTTCGCGATGATACACTTTCGATACTTGGATTAGTTAAGAATTTTTTTATTAGACTGACTGGATGATTTTGAAGGGAGCATTTATATTCTTCCATTCGTTGGAGTGGGAGAAGGTTTTGTTTATACTTAGTGTAAAATTCGGAGAACGGCTGGAGTGATCGAATGCCACTCAGGCGGCTGAGAACGGGTGCTGACCGGACGGTCACACGCGATAAGGCGTTCGGAATTTCGGTTTGTTATATACAGTTGCTCGAATTTCGTCTGTGACACTCTCGTCGATACATTGTATATGATCCGGCGGGCAGATAAGACGATCTGCCTGCGACGTTGTAGGACCGCGAGCGACGGTTAGAAAATACAGCCTGTGGTAAGCCTCGTGGCGTAACACAAATCTTTTGACACTTCGTGAACAAAAGGACTGTCATAAACACCATTTTTGGTATTACTACCCGATTCTAGAAACTGAAATATTTTACGTCACGTAACGCGGTCGAGGTCGCGATAGGCAAATTGACAAACCTGTCAGTCCCTATGCCCATTAACATCGTTTCTCCGTCTGTCTGTTGTACATCCAGCCTCAATTACAATTTATCCCCGTCACGGAGCGCTATCACCAGCCATAGCAAATTGTCCCTGAGCTTTCTTATCAATCGGAGAACGATTACCGCTTATCGTTGACCTCGACCGCCGACCACGACGTTCAAAGTTTCCGTCTAGATTTACAAATCGACCACAACCAACGAAATTTCATTTGTTCCCTATCGATAGATTGTTTCGTAACCATTCTCGAGCAATTTCTTCGAATATCGAGGAGATGCGATGCGTTTCGCTTGCCACGCCGCGACTAACCGTTCTCGATCAATATTTGCGCGAGAAAACGGTCAGTCGTCGATAAGGCAAGTAAAGACGAAAGTGTGAATTGAGATAGCGAATCTGTGAAAAGCGAAATCGGAGCAACTGCCGATGTCTATGGAGATGTAAGTGAAAGTTGAACTTTTCGAGGAAAACAAGAAGAATTATTGGAAGTAAACTGTAAATTTATATTTCTATGAATAGAACCATAGAAATGGAATTCAGATGGAGATTCTTTTCGCTCTTGAGACATTGTATATGTCGGAGTCAGGTTGGAATTTTGGAGCGTTCAATGAACCTTTACTTACTTTACCATCGCGGGTGTAGCTAATGTTTATTGGTACAAATGTGGACTTGTGACTCTGGTCTAAGACTCGATAACGCATCCACGGTCAACAGGTTAGTAGGCTTGTTTCTTCGTCCAAGTCTAAGATGTAATGGTTACCCAGCAAGACGTTAGTTAACTCGTACAAGAGCGCGTACCGGTGAGAAAGTGACTTTCCGTCACGGTGGCGCTGTCAATGAAAACTATGATGGGTGTGTCTAAGAGAAGGACATTCTCGGATTAGTGGAGAGATGTCTTCATTTGAAAACTGAGGGAAATTGACGCTGCTGTTAATTGGTCAATTTGGAACAAAGACTGCTTGTCCGTTCGAAGAAGAAGAAGTTAACAAAATCCTAAGGTTTAAAGCGGGTCCTCAGGCTAGCTGAACTTATGCTGCGCACATGCATCGACATCTGGTAATCATTTTGCCCGAGGAAACCGTTGGAACCTTTTTTTTTTTTTACTGTCGAGTACCTCTACAACTGACTGTCGCCTTGAGCTCAAGCTCATTGTCACAAATCTCAAATAAATACAATTGGGTAGAATAACGGCAAATAGTTTAATTACAATTTTTATGGATTTTCCCGAAATTTCGGAGGGGCAGCCCTGGTGTTCTCTCATCTCCGACATGTATAAAGAATATTTTATTCCGAATAGTTAGTTGTTTTTGTGGTGGATAGTATAGAGGATTAATAAAGTGGGAACAAGAGATTCCTGTTGCAACCCGTCAAATATATTTGAAATAATTAAATAAGTTAATAAATATATGACGTAGAATGGTCACAAGCAGGGCTGTGAGCGTTCGGTGGATCTTCCTTGGAGTTGGCCATCGTCGCGGAGGCGCGCGCGGATACGGTTTTCTCACGCGCGAATGAATACTCCCGACGCGGCAATCAATAGCAGCGGTGTATATCTCGTAGTGTGAACGCCGCGGGTCTTAGGTCTGGTAACGAATCCGCGGTCAACGGGAGGAGAGATAGACTGACACTGACTCGAACGTGTACTACTCGCGGATCAAGCGGTGTTGGTCCCTTCGTCGATGAGATCTCCCGGAGGAATGAATGTTCGTCCCAATGTCACCACCGAAACAACCTCTGGTAGTGTGTCTAGGTATGCCAGCTCCTCCGATCGGCGTCGCTGTCGATTGGTCGATTTGGGATAAAAGCTGCCTGTCCGTTTGCAAAAATCTTAATTGCCGAAAAAAACCCCGGTTTTATAGCGGGTCTCCGGGCTGGCTGAACTTGTGCTGTGTACGTGCCTCCACGTCTGGTATTCATTGTCCGAAGGGACCGTTGGAATGTTTTACTATCAAATACCTCTATGGGTGTTTCTTTTAATGAGGGTCATACTGTAACTTCGCGCCTTTGTTGGACGGAACGCCCGTCCCGTTGAGCGCGGCTACGTTCGGCGGCTGATGGTCGCCTTGAGCCCAAGTTTATTATCGTAAGTCGCAAGCAGGTAGGATTGGGTCGAGTGACGACAAATCGTTTAGTTATAACTGTAAGCTTTAATTACAAGTTTATGGGGTTTTTCCGAGGCTCCAGGAGGAAGGCTCCGGTGTCCTTTAATCTCCGACATATAAATACTGTCGAGAGACGCTCATACAAACGTATTCGCAATGACAGTGTATGATCGCTCGCAGATAACTCGATAACTCGTATAACTCCGTTAATAACTGTTAATAACTGATTCGCTCGCGATCGCGTCCGTTTATTTATACTGGTTGGGGAGAGTCGAAAAATTCAAATTCGCCTTTGTTCTACGGTTGCACGTAGCGGTGACATTGTTTTGCCCGGAGTTTATTTATCGTTACATTTCATGCGTCAAGGCTGTGTCAATGTTCCGAGTCAAAACAACAACATGAGTCGCTCCCGATTCGCATCGTCCTCTGACTCATGTGCCGTTACATCACCCCCTTCCAGTGATAACGTTTCTATTAGGTTATGTTCAAAAAATTATTTACACTGTTTTTCCTTGGTAGTCGCTATTTTAAAAGTTAAATACATACTTTCGATATATACGATACATCCTGTGTCCGACAATTTACGACTCTCAACCGAAACCTGCCTGAAACCAATCGGGAATACGGACTCTTCGCCCAGACCGCCTAACGGACCTATTCCTGGTGTTTTCTTCCGTCGTTCGATTATTATTATTTGCACCGCTTTCGTCGCGGGCGTTCGTTTGTCCTACCGGAATACGTATGTTACGAGTTTCGGCCGTTTTTTTCTCTAACTCGTCCGGTACTATACACGCGGGTTTTAATCGGTCTATGGAAACCGTTACGTCGCGATTATTTACTTTTATAATATAATCTTTTTCATCCCTTTTTACAACTTTATGTTAAGGAAATTCGAGGATTTGGAAATACAAATAATTGACTATATTTCACACACAACAGCTACACATCTATATTACACTCTGAAGAACGTCTTGCACGTACGCTTGTCGCCAACCGACTATCCAGAATCTTCTAACGGCAGTCTTTTGTCTCAACTAAGACCTGGACGCCCTCTGACCCTTACACACACACTCTTATGTACAGTGTAAATGTATCACTTCCCTAACACTTTAAACGGCCCGTCGTACTGCGGCTGTAAAGGGCCTCCTATCGCGTCATGGCGCAAGAAAACATACGGCGATGATTTTAGATCTTTAAAAACGAAAATTTTCTTTTGGCCATGACGCGTAACCGGGTATGGCCTGACTTTCTCCATCCGCTCTCTTAGCAGGTTCGCGAATTCGAAGTTGGCCCGCTGATTAGTAAACAGAACTTCGCCGGCAATCGTATACCGGTGCCGTAGATCATTTCGGCCGCCGTTGCGTTAAGGCGCTCCTGTATCGCGGATATAATCGGCGAATTGTACGATCGGCAGAATTTTGACCCAGTTGCTCGTGTCGTGGCACTTGATCGCCGCTTTAAGCTGTCTATATAAGCGTTGTACCATCCCATTAGACGCGGGATGATAGGCCGACGTGCGTAGGTAGGTTACGCCGAGCAACCGGCATAACTCTTCAAACAGACGCGATTCGAATTGGCGTCCTTGGTCAGTTGTTATTTTTAAGAGAACGCCGAAACGAGAAATCCAATTTGAAAGGAGGGCCGAGGCAACGGTTGGCGCTTCCATGTCAGCGATGGGAATGGCTTCGGGCCAATGCGAAAAACGATCGATACACGTTATACAATATTGATAGCCCTCCGAATACTGCATTACGATAATGTCTACGTGTGCTGCAAATACGTACCTGGTGATTTTACTGCGTTGGCACGGTATGCATTGTCGCGTCCACGTACGGCAATCTTTGTTTACGGACGGCCAGACAAAGCGCGTTGTGGCCAGTTCTTGCGTGGCTCGTATCCCCGGATGGAAAAGTCCGGCTAACGACTGAAATACGTTGCGTCGCAACGGTTTCGGTACGAACGGCCGCAAGGTTCTGGTCGAAATGCTGCAAAATATTTCCACATTCTTTTCGGGAAAACGAATCTTCTCTAGTCGCAGTGCGCGAGAGTCAGAGTTGAGGATTTGGCGTAGTTCATTGTCGCTTTCTTGTGCTGATGCTAACGTTCGGTGATCTACCGAGTTTTCAGTTGTCCCGATGCGAGCTCCGCAGAGAGGACTTGCTTATGTAAGTCTATGGGGGCTGGTAAACCCACGTTCCCGCAGTCTGGGAGGATCATCGGGACCAGCGGCCCGCTTACGTGAGTCCTCTCTGTACACCGCAGGGAAGGTCGCCGGGAGTGTAAGCGAGAGGCTCGTTTATGCTCTCTGTATGAAAGCTAGGGGTGGGTGTGTCTAAGGACACGGGACTATCGGATTTGTTGATGACAATTTTGGTTAAGGAAGTGAGGGCAGTAGACACCATCTCCGATTGGATAATAGGACGGTTGGTGGACCAGGAAGGGTTTTAGCCGCCCTCGCGAGAAAGTTGCCAACAGAACATACCAGATGTGGAGAAAACCAACTTTCTAAGCTAACACGTGGTAGACAATAAACGTAAAGGGAAATTTAAGACAGGAAATACTCGCTTGGTCCGAAGGGCCTTAACTATAAAAATGCCAAGGCCCCCTGGTGGGCACTTAAGACTATTGAGGGTGCGCGCCAAGGATATGCAGACATCTGGGTGCCATCCTGTCCGTGGTGTGTCGCCTGGTCTCTGATATGAATTGACGTTACACTGTCGTCGTTTGCCGCGTTTACAGCCGTTTCCCGGCTTCCAGTTGCACGGTGAGTTGCATTTTCTCGCGCGTTCCCGAAACGTAGCGTGGTAAAAACTAAACCATCTTGTCGCAGCGTGTTTCAGGATCTCGAACGGCGGCGGTATCTCGTACGAGAGCGTGATCGTGGTCGCGGTCGTCGACGATTATCCATGGGCAGCGCGTTCATTTGCGCTTGCATCTGGATCGTCTGCTCTCTCAACGCGCTGATGGCAGCAGCGGTAGAATCACTAGCTCCGACGTTTTGTGCAGGTGGATTAGATACCGCAGTCATTCGGTCTGTGCTGACCGCGACAACCTGTCCTGGTTCCGAGTGTATTTCGTAAATCCTGCCGGCGATCCGGGTCAGCGTTTCGGGGCTCTTATCCTGCACGGCGGCCAGAATATGCTGCACGTGAACCGGCAGCCGGCCTTCCCAGATGGTAAGGATGAAGTCATCGGACGTTACGGGAGTGGCGAGGAATTTTATTTCGCTCACGTCGAATTCACATTTCGCGATATATATTACAACCCCGTACTCGTTAAGGCGTTTAAACAAAATCCGCCAGTATTCGCGGTGTTGTTCTTCGTTTTCGGATGCGATTAAAAACTCGTCTATGTATGCGTAGACGAAATCAAAGCCTCTCGTGATTTCGTCTACGAATCTCTGACACGTTTCTCTGACGTCATGTTGGTCGCTTCGAAAATGCCAAAAGATGTTGTGATCGCGGTTTTTTCTACGTCCTCCGGCGCGATTGGAATTTGATGGTAAGCGTCAACGAGATCGATTTTAGAAAAGATACGCCTACCATACAGATTCTGCGCGAAGTCCTCTATGTACGGCGGTGTGTATCTATCCGGAGTGGTGCGGGCCCGATAGTCGCCACAAGGTCGAATCCATCCGTCCTTCTTTAGAACGATGTGCAAGGGTGATGCCCATGGACCTCTCGATGGCTGCATCGCGCCTTGCTCTATCATGACTTCGAATTTCGCCTTCGCGGCGAATTGAGCCGGCCAGATTGAGTCGATCGGGGACGAGGCGGTGTAGTTTGGCGTGACGGGGGGGGGGTCCCCGCGTCGCCCTGATATGGTGTTGCACACCGTGTCGTAGAAAACTTCTCCGGAAAACGGGCGGTTTCGTCAAATCAGGGAATTCCGTCAGTAGATTGGGATACGATGATTCTCCGTCGATGGTCTTGATTGACGCTATGTCGCTGGTGGCGGCGAATCCCTTTGTCGACAGTCATGTAATCGTATTAAGGAACCGTTTGTTTCGTGGGTCTACGAGCAACTCATAATGACTCAGGAAGACAAAACCGATGATGGGCGTTTGCACATCGGCAACGACAAAACGGCACTTGAAAGATCGACGTAGTGATAGGTTGAGGGACACGGTGATGGTGCCATCCTAACCCCAACCTAACCGTCGCAATCCCCGTTCCGTTGGCCGCAAACAATTCATAGTCGCCCTTGTTCGCGGATCCGCGTATCTTGTTACGCGGATACACGCATGTGTCGGCACCAGTGTCCACTAAAAATGAGATTTTCGTCCTCTTCGGTTCGTGTCATCTACTGCGGTCAGAATACGCCTGATGCGAACGGATAGTCGATTCCTCCACACTGTGAGGATGAAATCGTCCGGCGTGGAGGGGTTAGCAAGTTTTCTCAGATGGTGATAAAATTCAGATGACTTCCTATCCCCCATCTCTTCGCTTTCCACCAACTTCTTCAACCTTGCACTGTCCGTATCCGTTAGAATACGAATAAGTTCGCCTTTTAACTCCGCGTACCGTCCCGTGGTTGTAGGATCCGTCATGACGCCCTCAATTTGTTGTAGAAGTCGACCGTCGAGACATTTTCCAAGAGTCGCGAATCTTATCTTGTCCGACGAGATGTCCGCCGTGCGAAGTTGCGTCTCTAATAAGGCGAACCACACGGTGATGTTTGAAGGTAGCAGAGGAGACATAGTGATTGCTACACTAGCTGTGACTTTGCTATCTTCGTTAGCGGTTGCCATTTCTTCGTTCCAAATCACGTCGGATGTCACCAATTTGTGGCGGAATTGTAGAGGATTGATGAAACGGCAACGAGAACTTACTGTTGCAACCTGTCAAATATATTTGAAATGAATTAAATAAATTATAAATAAATATAGATAATGTCCAAAGTCGCTGGTACAAACGCATTCTCAAAGACAGTGTATAATCGTTCGCAGATAACTCGTAGATATTAATCGATAACTGGTATAATTCGTATAACTCGTATAATTATCGCTTCGCTGGCGATCGTGTCCGTTTATTTATACTGGTTGAGGGAGAGCCGAAAAATTCGAATCCGTCTTTGTTCGATGGTTGCACGTAACGGCGGCATTGTTTTACCCGGAGTCTATTTATTCTTATATTACGTGTGTCCTAACGATCTTGATACTCCGAGGCAAAACAACAACATGATTTGAATTGTCCTCTGACTTATGTGCCGCTGCAGATCAAACTTGGATGGAATAGCTTGTACTCGTGCATCTCCTTGTTAGGGAAGTGATACATTTATACTGTACATGAGAGTGTGTGTGTAAGGGTTAGAGGGCGTCAAGGTCTTAGTGGAGACAAAAGACTGTTGCCAGATGTTAGAAGAATCGAGGATAGTCGGTTGGCGACCAGCGTGCGTGCAAGACGTTCTTCAGAGAGTAATATAGTTGTATAACTGTTGTGTGGGAAATATAGTCAATTATTTGTATTCCCAAATCCTCGAATTTCCTTAACATGGTAGCAGAGCGTGGTTACTAGTTTTGCAAGATATTTAGTGCGTGGTTACGATCTTGCGAGTGAGTTTTCAGTAAAGAAAAAAAAACTTTCAGAGGAAAAATATACTTCGAACACGTAGGAACGCTTGAGTAAGAAAAGAAAAAAAAGAAGAATCAATTAAAATGGAGAGATCGGAAATCATGATACCTATATTCGATGGCGAGGATTATGGAATGTGGAAGCAAAGAATCACGATGTTTCTCAAATATAAGGAATGCGAGGCTGTTACAACTAGAATGAAGAACGAAAGAGACGATGAAGACTGGGACAAAAAGGACTTGAAGGCGATAAATATAATTTGTAGTGCAATAAAGAACAGACAATTGGAGTATGTTAGGGATGGAAAAACGGCGTATGATATAATAAAATTGTTCGATGAAATGTACCTGAAATAGTCGACGGCACTGCAGATCGTATGCAGAAGGAGATTGGAAAACATAAGACTGGAGAACTACAGTGATTCAGCATCATTCTTTAACGATTTCGAAAAATTAATAAACGAATTAAAAAGTGCGGGCGCACAAGTAAGTGAGAGGGAAAAGCTGAATTACATGCTGAATACGTTACCCGAAGAATACAGCTACATAGCGGACATAATAGACGCATTGAAAGAAGAGAATCAAACGGTAGCGTATGTGAAAAATAAAATAGAAATAGCAGAGAAGAAAAATAAATCCAATCGAGGAGAAAGGCAAACCAACGCCTTTTCTGCAAAAAAGGAAGGATGCTTCAGATGTGGAAGATTAGGACACTTTGCAAGATATTGTCAAAATGGCGTCCAAGCGGGAAGCAGTAACGGCTATTGGCATGGGCCAACACGTGGTCGAAACAGAGGAAGAGGGAACAAAGGCAATACGAGCAGAGGACGTGGAAACTTTCATCGTCAATGAAGAACCGGCACGGGCGAGCATGGAAACTCAAGAGCAGGCATATGGACAGCAACGGCGCACGCAGCAAACAGCAGTGAGACGAATGAAATAAGTAAGAACGAAATAGTGTGGCTATTAGATAGCGGTTGTACCGATCACATAATTAATAATATAAATTATTTCGATAAATCTATCGACCTAAAAGAACCGGTAAATATATATTTAGGCGATAATAGACCGATAAAAGCGACAAAAGTTGGGAATGTTATAAGTTATTTTGAAGCATTCGGAAAACAAAATGAAATAAATATGAGGAAAGTATTTTACGCGAAAGAAATGTCCGCAAATTTGATTAGTTTAGGTAAACTAACAGACAATAAGAATACGGTTATTTCCAAAGGAAATATTGCGAAAGTAATAGATGAGGATAATAAACTTACAGCTGTAGCGTTCAAAGAGAATGGGACATATAGAATAAAAAGTATATTGAAAGGGAAGAAGCACTTAGTAAACAGCGCCGAACGTAGTGGTATGAGTAAAAAGGAAAGATGGCATAGGATGCTAGGACACGTAAATTTTAAATATTTAGAGATTTTGGGTAAAGAGCAGCTAGTGACTGGCATACCGAATGAATTTGAAAAGGAACTTTTGAAATGTAGGGTGTGTATAGAAAGCAAAATGCATAACTTACCTTTCAAAAATAATCGAACTAAGGCTAGGGAAATAATGGAAATTATTCATACGGACGTATGTGGTCCCTTTAAGACTACCGGATTCAATGGAGAAAACTATTTCATTTCATTTATCGATGATTATAGTAAAATAGCTAGGATCTATTGTATAAAATCAAAAGATGAGGTCTTTGATTCTTTCGTACAGTTCGTAAATGAAGCCGAAAATTTAACGGGCAAGAGGTTAAAAATATTAAGATGCGATAATGGTAAAGAATATTTAAATAATCGAATTTATAAATTTGCTAGGGATAAAGGTATAAGAATAAATAATTGCCCAACATACGTACATGAATTAAACGGGACAGCGGAAAGGTATAATAGAACAGTGATGGACATGGCGCGTTGCTTGTTAGCGGAAGCGAAAGTACATAAAAGGTACTGGCCGGAAATAGTTTGTACAGCGGCATACTTGAAAAATCGAATATTAGCGAATACTATAGAAAGAAAGACACCTTTTGAAATATTCTTCGGGAAAAAACCAAGTGTTAAAAATCTACATCTATATGGAAGTAAAGTTTTTGTAAGAAGGCCAGAACAAAAAAGAGTTTCCAAATGGGACAAGAAGGCAGATAGAAATGATAGCGAAGATAACTATTCATTGGTCGGTATGGATAAGGAAGAGTTAGAAGGTAGGAAAGATGAAAATAATAGTAGTATTGAAAGCTCAAACACTCCTAGGAGATCTACACGTATTAAGAAAACTCCAGTAAGGTATCCAGAAAAGGAAAATATTTGCGAGATGCATGCAAATTATTGTAAAGTAGATATCCCTCGTACATTTGAGGAGGCGATTTGTTGCGAAAATAATGAAGTTTGGAAACAGGCTATGGATAAGGAAATAGAATGTCTCTATAAGAATAAAACTTGGAAATTGGTAGAAAGGGTAAAAGGCAAAGAAGTATTAGATGTAAAATGGGTTTACACGAAAAAATCAGAGGACAGGTATAAGGCTAGATTAGTGGTAAGGGGATTTCAACAAAGAAACGTAGCCGATGACATATATTCTCCAGTGGCGAGTAATCAGACCTTTAAGATATTGCTATCATATTGTTGTCAAAATGGATTAATAATTGAGCAAATGGATGTAGAAACTGCCTTTTTAAATGGTGAAGTAAGCTCGGAGGTATATGTAAATCAACCAAAGGGATATGCGGACGGAACGAATAGAGTTTGTAAATTATCGAAAGCGCTTTATGGGTTAAAAGAAAGTCCGAGGGACTGGTATGAGTGTTTTGATAAGTATGTGACGAGATTAGGTTTTAAGAAGAACAATATAGAGCTGTGCCTATATACTTATGGAGAGGGAGAAAATGTTGTTTATTTGTTAATATACGTAGACGATTTGTTGATTTGTAGTAAAAACAAAGGGAAGATACAAAGTGTAAAAAAATTATTAACTGATAAATTTGAAATGAAAGATTTAGGTGAAGTAAAAGAATATCTTGGAATAAATATAGAGTATGATTATTTAAAAAATGAAATGAGATTAAGCCAAAAGAAATACATAGAATCATTAGCAAACAAATATAAATTACATAACAGCAAATTGTACTGTACACCTATGGAGACCAACTTAAAAATTGAAAAAGCTGAGATAAATAGAGAGGACATTGGATACAAGAATTTAATTGGCGCATTGCTGTATATTAGTGTAAATACCAGACCCGATATAAGTTATAGTGTGAATTATCTGAGTAGATTTCAAGATTGTTGTAACGAGACACATTTTAAATATGCCTTGCGAATATTGAAATATTTGTACCGGACTAGAGATTTAGGGCTACATTATAAAAGAAATGAAAAGTGCGAAACGATAGATTGTTATGTGGACGCTGATTGGGCAGGAGATCATATAGATAGGAAATCCACTTCTGGGTATGTAATTAGATTGTATGGAAATGTAATTGGATGGAAGTCTAAAAAACAAAGGTGTGTGACAAAAGCCTCGACGTATGCAGAGTATGTTGCTCTATCGGAAGCGGTGAGCGAAGTAATGACTATCAGAGAACTAATGAAAATCTTCGATGTAAATGTAGACGATAACCCTGTAAAAATCTATGAGGATAACTCTGGAGTAATGAGTATAGCAAAATACGGAACTTTTACAAAAAATTCTAAACACATCGAAGTTCATTACCACTACGTTCACGAGTACGTAAAGGAAAATAAGATAAACATAATAAAAGTAAGTACAGAAGAAAACACTGCGGATATTTTTACGAAGGCACTGTGTAGAGAGAAATTTGAAAGGTTTAGGTCATGGATGAATGTAAAATAAGAGAAATGTAAATAAAGCGATAAATGTTAAATATTTTGTTAATTCGACAAGTATGTAAATAAAATTAAGTGTACAGTATAAATGTAAGGAGGCGTGTTAGGGAAGTGATACATTTATACTGTACATGAGAGTGTGTGTGTAAGGGTTAGAGGGCGTCAAGGTCTTAGTGGAGACAAAAGACTGTTGCCAGATGTTAGAAGAATCGAGGATAGTCGGTTGGCGACCAGCGTGCGTGCAAGACGTTCTTCAGAGAGTAATATAGTTGTATAACTGTTGTGTGGGAAATATAGTCAATTATTTGTATTCCCAAATCCTCGAATTTCCTTAACACTCCTTTTATGTTATTTTTAGATTCGGCGAAAGGACAAATGCCTGAGACTATTCACTGTGGCCAGCTGGATGCTTCTGGGTAGAACAAATCGTTAATCTTCGGTTGTTAACTAAAATGGTGCGATACGTATCTCAGAGTTTCTGTTGCAGACTGGTGATTCGTTTAGAGTTTAGAGTATAGGTTTCATAACGACTTCTTGTAACATTTAATGCAGTCGAAACGTTTGTTATGCCGAGCTTTGCCATAGACAATAAATGTTTAGTCTAAGAAGAAATCGTAGTGAGTGTTTCTCGATCGAAGAGTCAGTGAGTATAAAGACACAAGATGAAGTTAAGAAAAAATAAGGGAACTGAGACATATCAAAATGAGAAAGGATATTGATATTGATAATTAACTTTTCGGTAAAATTCGGTATGTTAAGATATATTTCTGCAGATGTAAGGTATATGTTCGTAGAAAAAATATCTAAAAGTAAGAATGTTGCAATTAGTTTCATTAAAGATAGTAGAACGTATCTATGCTTAGAAATAATTGTGGCAAAGATCGCATTTAGCCACGTGAAATTTGGGGTCAAAGGGCAAGATTGAAGTAACGATTATAGTGGCGCGAATGTTGCCAAAGAGTAAGCTTTGAAATTCTCGCAACTCAATCGCTAATGTAAATACAACACAGATTCAATTAGAGATAAATACAGTGCAGTTAGTTAGCGATTTGTGAATTATATGACGGAACAGATACGTAGCAGAGAAATTCTGTTTCAGACCCGGAGATATTGACACGAGCGCAACGTCTGAAAGTAATTATAATTAGTCTTGAATAGATTTAGTTGCACTTTGATGAGCGAGAAATTTTTTTTTCTTTTTGGATAACCGAAAATTTATTTGTAAGTTTTATCATGCAATTCATGTATATGCAATTTCCTATGCAATTGAAGACGATTGCTCGTTTTTAATGGATGTTGTAAGAACATTCAGCTATGGTACATATACTATAATAAAATGTAATTATCTAAAAGTTAACTATTAATTATTTCATTTAGAACCTGCAAAAAGTGTTAAATGTTAAACAATTAATCAAGTCTCTTGTTAAATTGCTGTTGATTACTGTGAGTAATTTTCTAGGACGTTAAATTAATATTTCTAAGGAGATATATCGTTAAGTACTATTAGCCAGGGCTCTTTAGATATTTTTTGCTCCTTAATTCTTTTAATTCGTCGTTTTTTCCCAGCTCTTCCCAGGAAACTTTACGTTTTGACCTTATTTTACTCTTTTTGATAATTTACCGCTTCAATGTCGACGCCGCGCCGTTCTTTCGTTCACAAAAGGCGATTACACTTTAGAGCTCGTGTCAAACTTCTTTTGTGTTCGCGAAAGGAGATTCCACGTAACGTGCAGCACGCGGTAACGCGTGAATTATTGTAAAGTACAGTGCTTATTCTTAACATTCTACTGGGACGACACATCGCGTAAATAAATCATTCCAACGAGATGGACGTGCAAATAAATTCCATCGATAATTCTAGCTTAATATTATTCGAATAAAATTCGAATGAAAGTACCACTAATTTTTTGTTCCATCTGATTTATTTTTCAGATATTAATATTGGCAAATATTGTCGTTTTTTAATTCAGACGCTACTTAAACTAAAATTTAACTTTCACTTTTTAATAATTTTTATCGAAAGGATGAGAATTTAAAGAAATCTTAATTTATGCTGTCTGGCTAATTCCTATAACGTCGTCAGCGCTCGACGAAATAAAGTAACAGAGAAATAATTACCGACTTAATTTTTGTACTTTGTACTGTGAAAGTGTGAAGTGAAATCTCAATTTAAATAAATTACGCAAGCTACCAAGGACATTATTTATCGAAAACAACAGCGTTTCCTCGAATTCAAACATAACCTATTCTGACTCGGGACAAATTCCGGAAAATCGCGCGGTTCTTTTCGATCTTTCAAAGATCTCTCTCTTCAGAGCTGTCTGAGATAAACGAGACACTTTAGAAGGTGATTCTCCAGAAATTGTCACGCTGTTAAGATTTGTCGATTAACGGAGTTTATAATATGATCGAGACGAAACATGCTAGTTTTTTAATTCAACTATATAATTTTATTGCATCTGTTTGATTGTACTACTTTCGAAGAAAGAACAATTTTTAGAACTGTCGGAGTTTATATTTCCAACAGCGAAGAACGATATCGTAAATTTAAGAGTTTTCGAGGAACAAGAAGCGAATAAAAATTGGGATATTTCTGGGACATTATTCGAGAGTAATATTCAATACAATTTATAATAGTTACTCCTCCGTTTGCAAATTTTTTTGCTAGAATAAAAACATCTTTCGACTTATTCAATTTTGCTGGTGAAATGAACGAAAAGAAGCGTATTAAAAGCAACTTTCTTCATACTTTTCATTGTTTGCATACAATGGAAAGGAAAATATGTGAGTTTCGAAAGTTAATAATCCTCATTAAGAACTCACTAATCCAATAACACGAAGCAAAATAATTATTTTGGATATTTTAAAATTCAAGGATTTTTCACTTATCAAATTTTTAGTCTTCCTATTGTTAGGATTCGCATTTAATTTTTGTATTGCCTTTTTAAAACGAGTAAAACGTAATCGAGATAAAATATTTAATTACGCTCGTTTGAACAATATTCGAAAATTACTATCGGCATAAAATAACTTTGTATCTTGAAATTTCCCGTTGAAAAATCGCAGAAGCGTGGTCGTTTAATAAATGTTCCAAAGATCAGGCGATTATTTGCGTAGCTTCGATAATTACTGTTTCAAGGGACGCCAATATCAATATACCAAAGCTTGTTTTTCGGTGTGGCGTCAATCGAAGAGGCGCGTCGAACCGGAAATTAATCGACGCCGTTACGTACTAGCGGTAACTAATACACCGACAATTAATCACTTGACAGCTGCAATCCCTGGTATCGATACATCCGTGGCCTGACCTCATCCATAAAATACAGTCCTCTGCATTGTGCTCTTTTCTCTCGATACAAAACTGAAAAAAATTGTAATCAGTAATTAACGTATCCTTTGTTAGATTTCCTTGTGCTGATTCGACGAAAGGGACAATTAATGGAGTGCACGATCTCCAATAAAATCGAACACAGGTCGCACGATTAACATTTTTGATCTCGAAAGCCAGAGGAACGTGAGAAACTTCTCGGTATTACTTTTCCTTTTTCTTTGACATTTTTCTTTGACTTCTGCAGTACGTTCGAAAAACTTGGTCGTCGAAATGTAGACGCGCGGCTGGTAATACACTCGTTTTCGACAGAAAGGAAAATACGGAGGTGCAACTGAAAATTAAATCGATGAACCGAGGCAATATTTGCTCGTTTTATGAAAAAAAACTGTTTTAGAGGGTTGAGTTTCAAGAAGTTTGAATGTCGATTACGAAATAACGTGAAACTTTATATTTTACGAATAATTTGGTTTATTTAGCGAACAAAATGCAGAGAGTGCAGGGAATGATGAATTTTAATAGGTATAAAGTTTTAAAATCGCGAATGGACCTGTTTCATTTGACGTAATATTACTATAAAATTTTCTCCGTATAATTAATTTCATAACATTTATTCGTTTAACACAATAAGAATTAATATGTCAGATAAAATCATAGTTATAAAATTAATCGTAAAAAATATAATAAAAACTGAAAAATTCCTCCATTAACAAACGAAATCTGATAGAATAGAAATTGGTAATTTTTTAGACTCTGAACGTACCAGAATGAAAATGGACTACTCGTAAGCAGACAAAATCACCATTAGGTTTACAGGTTTACAGTTATCACAGGTAGGTTTACAGTTATCGTTTTCAGGAACAATGTATGTAATACTTGTTCGCCGTGTTACGTCTGGGTCAAAGATGTTTCACAGATAATTCTCTATTCACGATGTATCGATGGATCGTTTGGAATTTGCCAAGTAGCTGTTAATTTCAATGAAATTATTCTTTGTAAATTTGTTTTGTGAGAATATCTCGTTATCGAATATAATATAAATTATATTCGATGTTACAATTTTGGAAAAGCAGGTCTCAATGATTTATTACGTGATGTACGTACAATGTTACTGCTTTATGGTTAAACAAGAAAAGAAAAAATGTATAAGAGTTTATTTGTTACGGCTTAATATTCCTGTCGTATCAGCAGACGCTTCTTTCCGTATTAAAGTCTTATCGTAGATGAAAATCTCAATCTCACGCACGATATTACAAGGTCTGGATCACAATACGTTACGAGTTGTTCCTAGTTATTCTTACGAGGCGATGTCCCACGCGCCTCGCTCGTTCGTCCTTCCGGTTTCAATGCATTCATCAGCTAAACACGTGGAAGTTATTAAAAAGGAGATGAGAGCTCGGACTCAGGGTTCAGGAGAGCACAACTGGAGGGGGGAAACAAAACTCTGTCCGCTGTTACTTTCTTTATCTTGAGGGCAACGTCACCCCCTTTGATGCCCCCGCTTCCAGTTTCACGAAGATATCCTCGTCCGTTTAATGCCTGTGCTCTCGCACAGCACCTCCTTCGTTACCATAGGCTCCTTATAGGTCTGGAGACATTCCTTACCCTCCCGGACTTTCACCAAGAGGGCCTATTTCGAATTCTAGGCAACCTTTCCCTCCAGCCTTCGTTAACCTGTGGCCTCCTTTCCTCGTTGTTCCTCCTCTCTCTCACCCGTCTTTTTTCTTTTCTACCTATTTGAACAATCCATTCGCCTCCAGAGTCGTAGGTTTCTCTATCCCTGGGGTCAACTTCGCCCCTTTCCACATACGAAGGATCGCCTCTCTTCGCCCTTTTTATCCCATCGGCCTTCGTGTCCTCAAGCGGCGACACAGTTTTCCTTTTGTTACGCTGTTCAAACTTGTTTCTCACGTCCCCGTTTCTTTTTCCAATCTAGACTATTGGAGGGGAAGTTTGTGTAGAGACGTTAACCTCAACGGGCCTTTCAACCTGTCTCCTACCTTTACGTCCCTTCTTATTTGATAATTTCTTTTTATTTACAAGTACTTTACAATCAATTCTCGCATTGAGAATTTTGAGTAAGTTTCTCTGGCGTGGCGCAGTGGTTGTTGACTATTATGATATATCTATTACCACATTTTGTTATTTCTTCTCTGACTGTGGGTATCTTGAGGTGGCGATGTATTGCTTCGTTGGTAACATACCAGGATGCATCTATTAGGGACCTTAGAGTTTTCGACTGGAAGCGTTAAACTATTTCAATGTTGAAATTACTTGCTGTTCCCCATAGTTGGATTCCGTATAATCCGATAGAGTGTAATTTTGTTCTGCGTGCTTAGGTTAGAACGTCGACCAACGAACCAGTAGAATTTTTTGAGTTTAGCCTTGAGTTGCTTCGATTGGTCTATGTTGTGTTGTTTCCATGTTAGTCTCCTGTCGAGAGTCATGCCCAGGTATCTGACTGAATCCTTGTTAGGAATTGTTATATTGTTAATGGTCACCTGAGGGCAGGTTTGTTTTCGCAGCGTCAAACTGTTTCGCTGTTATATTAGAAACAAAACATGAGTTTCCAGTTTTCCTCGATGCTTTCCTTAGCAGAAGTTTGGTTAACTAATTTTATGAAACAGTATTTTGAATTATCCCTTCGTGCAGCAAAATCCGCTTCAGTCGCACGAGCCATGGAACTTAACAAGGTCAATGTTGGTAAATATTTTCATCCGTTTCATGACCTTGTAGACAAGCATAAATTTCGACCATATAAGATTTTTAACGTTGACGTGACAGGTATCACGATAGTACAAGAAAAGTGATTTCAAATTATCGGTTTTAAAGACAGAAGACAGGTTGGTATAATCAGCGACAAAAGAAGACAGCTTTCCATAGCTGTCATCTGCGTTACTGTCTCGGGAAATTATGTTCCTTTGTTATAAATTTTTCCAAAAGTTTGGAAAATAAAATAACTGGGCCAACGATTCTATCATTTAAAATTCCTATTCGAGTATTTGCTAGAAATTACGTTTGCGGATTTGATTCTTAACACGTCTGGATTTTCACTTGCCGAGAAATGTTCATTCTGCATATCCACCGTTCCATATTTACTGAATGAGCCCTTGTCCGTAAATAATATTTTCGCAGGAAAATTACAGTTCCACTGAATTTTGCGAGACATCCATCTGTAAAATTCTCTCTTCTCGGGAAATCTTCCGCACTCAATTCTTGAACTTTTCGAAAACTGTACGGGCGTAGCTTTTCTTTCTTCAATGCTATCCATATGGTTGTTGGTATCTTCTTCTGCAGCATAATCCATGTTTTAGCTAAACACGTTGCGATGTTCTATACCCAAAGTCTGAATCATCTTGTTGAATAGTCGGACTTCACAGATTTTAATGTACTTGCATCTAATAAATTTTGGTTGATTCTACGTAATATACTTGTTCTTTGTACCCTATTCTATTCGGAGATTTTTCACGTAACGCAAGTGCATATCGGCAAGTGTGTCAAAAGTATGACATTGTACAATAGACTACGAAAAGATGATGATGTACACTACGACCACAATATACACAATACGCAGTAAGTGCATTACACACGCAATAACATGCACTGCACACAATACACACAATACAACTCGCTCAACAATAATTGCTACATTCGCATGGACATTAAAGAACAAATAAAA
>NW_022883078.1:0-21308 GCF_011952255.1 Bombus vosnesenskii
AGCGGATTCGAAGGTTACTTCTACCAACGAGCGACTGTTGATGGAGGACGGGCAGCACCCATTACTAGTTTTCCCTATATACCTCACCCTCACAGAAGATCATTTGCTACTAACTCTTTGATCAGAAGACCCTTAATTTGCTTGCAACAATTCATTCTAAATACTTTTACATCTCTCCTCGCACTACTCGCAGACATTCAAGTCACGAAGATTGTTAAGATTTAACAAGTAGTAGGAAGAAAAAGGTCATGCTTGACCTTAATTGACAATTATTCTATACTATATTTTATACTATTAATTATTGTAATATTAATAATTGTTTTAGTATTACAAAGCTTAAATCAGCGCCCTGGACAACCTATGGCCATGCAAGGTATGCAAAGTAAAATACCAGGAATGGGTATGATGCCTACTCAAACCAACGGTCCAATGAATCATATGGGTCCAATTCAAAGCATGCAAACCAACTCAATGTTAACGCAAATGAATTCAATGGGTCAAGGAAATATACCTCAGCAAATGACTCAAATGGTTCCCAACCAAATGGCACAAATTACAACAGGTCAAATGCAACAAAACATGCAAGTATGTATTTATTATTGCAAGAAAACATGCATTTCTTCTTTTTGAACAAAGGGGGGCATAAATAATAAGTGGTATATTTCAGACCCAAATGCAAAATCAACTATCCAATCAAATAGGAAATCAAATTAGTGGTTCTCTAAATGGCATTCAAACAACAATGCCACAGCAAATGAATCAAATTACTCCAGGGCAAATAGGTCCTAGTCAAATGCAGCAACAATTAAGTCATATGCAAAGGAAGGTACACAAACAATGAAATAATATGAGCCATTATTTCAAGATTTTCATGAATGCTGTTGTTCTTAGCAAGGAGAAATGATAAATGCTGGTTTTCCTGGCCCTCGAAATGTTACACCAAATCAATTTCTGGGTCAGAGTCCATCACCATCTGCTCCAAGTCCTGCTGGTTTAGGTGCACCATCAAGGTTAGATACAAACTAAATAGATAGAAACTAAAATTTTTTAAAATTATATTAAAAATTAAAATTACATTTTATTATTTTTTCAGCAATCAAATGGTTGCATCACCAGCATTAGTTCCTTCACCTAGTCCACAACATCCTATGATGGCAGGACCACAACGATCTGTTGGTATGTCAAAATTACTTTTAATATAAAAATCATTAATTTTAATCTAGCATGAATAGAAATAAAGACAATAAAATTATATTAAATTAGGCATGGCACCATCTCCTAGCAGTTCTTTAAATACTCCAGGAGGGGTAGGAGCTACCCCAAGTCCACAACAAGAAGATCAAGCATATAGGGATAAAGTTAGACAATTAAGTAAATATGTAGAACCTTTACGAAGAATGATTGCTAAAATGGGAAATGAAGGAAGTATGTAACTTTAGTATTAACATTCATTTCCACCAGTGCCTTTATGTGCATGCATGTAGTCATTTGTATAATCTTTTAAATTGCAGATGTTGATAAACTAAGCAAAATGAAGAAACTTTTAGAAATTTTATCAAATCCTAGCAAACGAATGCCTTTAGATACTTTACTAAAATGTGAGGTAGTTCTTGAAAAATTAGATTTTAAACGAAATGATGCTAGTGTTGGGCCTCCAGTTACGACTTTAAAGGAACATCATTTCTTCAGTCCACTTTTAGAAGCAGTAAGCACTCATCTCCAAAGTCCAGTTGTAAATCATACACTACAACGTACTTTTGGTCCGTGTCTAGAAGCTTTATTTGGTCCAGAGATAAAGTAAGAAATAAATGCACTAATTTGTGAGTGATTGTGTTATAAGGCATAATTTAACAGAACTTTACTTCTATAACTAGAAATTTACCACAACCATTAAAAAAACAAAAGATAGAAGAGTCTCCTAATGAAATACCAGACGTACTACAAGGAGAAATAGCTCGATTAGATCAACGGTTTAAGGTAATCCATTCATTTTAAAATCTCATTACATTTTTATATGTAAGTAATCATATATGTGTATAATATATAGGTCAGTCTTGATCCTGCACAACAAACTGGATCAAAATGTATTCAATTAATATGCTGGCTGGATGATCGTCATCTTCCATGTGTTCCTCCTGTATCAGTAACTGTTCCCGCCGATTATCCTTTAACGCCACCACGTTGCGTAATGGCACCCCATGAATATGCCACAACATTTCTTTGTGCAGTTCAGAAAGCTTTAAATGCGCGCATAACGAAACTTCCTCGACGTTTTTCTGTGTCTCAATTATTAGATACTTGGGAAATGAGTGTAAGACAAGCTAGCGCGCCTTCACAAATTCCCGTTACTGCCAGTACTGTACTAATGGGTTTGTAATATGTTTTTACGTATACGAAATATTTTATAAATATAAAATTATTACTATGACTTAATTGTTGATTACATATGACTTTATTATTATGACATGTCTCGTGTCCCTCATTTAATTTTTTCCTTCCAAGTACATACATATACTTATACATTATTCTTGTACACTTTGGTTTAAATCAATGCTGATGTTGTTACTAATTGTATATAATTTATTTTGTACATAATTCGTCAATTATAAAATGGGATTAATATTTTATACAAATAATAATTGGTATATTTTAGTAGTAAATTTGTAATTTCTTATACATTTTTATCGAATCTATTATATTTTTATTCGGAAGATTTAATATCAATTCTATCGCCCTTAAAAGTATTTATTAGCTTTCAAATAACATAGTAATATAATATACATAAGATAATATAGATAATAATATAATATAGATAAATTAAAAGTCACAATAGTAGGAAACCAAACATGGGATTAATTTCAAATTTTTTAAAAAGAGATATACAGGGTCATTGGTAACTGGTGGTACAAGCGGAAAGGCGGTGATTCTACGCGAAAAAAGAAGTCGAAAATATAGAATTAAAAATTTTTCGTTTGAGGCTTTGTTTTCGAGAAAATCGACTTTGAATTTTCGCTCGGCACGCGTGTACTTATCACATCTCGTTATAACGGATCACATTGTAGATTTCTAGAAAAATTAAAAAAAAAAATTTTTTTATTCTATATTTTCGACTTCTTTTTTCGCGTAGAATTACCCCCTTTCCGCTTGTACCACCAGTTACCAATGACCCTGTATATATATGTCGGAGATGAAAGAACACCGGAGCCTTTGGAATTTTGGATAATCCCGCAACATTGTAATTGTTCGAGAGTTGTGATAATGAGCTTGGGCTCGAGGCGACAGCCAGTCGCCGAACGTAGCTGCGGTCACGGGATGAACGCCTTGTCTAACAAAGGCATGGAGTTATTCTATAGTTCTCCTTAAAAAGGAAATAGTTGTAACATTCGACAGTAAACATTCCAACGGTCTCTGTCCCGTAGCTCGCCACACGCAGACCCTATTCTTCGAGTAAGATGATTGCCAGATGTCGATGCGTCTCCGCAGTACATGTTCAGCTAGCCCGAGGGCCCGTTATAAGTCTTAAGATTTATTTTTATTTATTTATTTGTTGAAATTACAATCAATTCTCGCGTTGAGAATTTTCAGTAATTTTTCTGGCGTGGCGCAGTGACATGGCTGTTTGTTCGACCAATCGCGGGGAGACGTAATCGCTAGGAGAGACGTCAACGGGAGTCGTAAATTCCCGTTACGATTATAACAATCGACACCACGACTTGATCGATCCCCTGATTTCCGTTGAGATAATAGGGGTGATTGAGTTTGTATAACACTGTGATTCACAGAATTATAAATTATATATTTCCAACACTTAGATTACACTGATGAGCATAGATAGATAGATAATCACTTATCGCACGAAGATAAGATAGATATGTACGTTAGAGCAGGGCTCTTATAATTGGATTTAATGTATTAGTGGACGTAGCACTATAACATATTTAGGAGAGGAAATGTATGCTCGACAATACCGCGACCGACTCTCGCGTTATGCTTAGACTGCCCCGATAGGCATTAGCGTTAGACTTCGTAGTTGACTTTTCCAACGATGTAGAAGAAGTGAAGTTGAGTGACGATGCTGTGTCGGAGGAAAGCTAGTGATGGGTGTGTCTAGCGCACGGGATCATCGGATTTGTTCATGCCATTTTAGGTCAGGAAGTGAGGGCAGTATACATTACCTCGGATTGGACAAACGAAGGTTGGTGGACTAGGAAGGGTCTTAACCGCCCTCGATAGAAAGTTGCTAGTAGGAAGCATCGTACGTGAGAAAAACTAACTTTCCCGTGTCAAGCCGTAGTAAACAATAGTCTTTGGAAACTGATTTAGAAAAGACATTTGTTGGGTCTGAAGGACCTTAGCAGGCAAGTGACTTGGGTTTATGACGGGTGCTTAAGGCTATTGAAGGTACGCCGTACGGAAGAGCGGACATCTGGTGTCCGTCTGGCCCGCGGCGTGTGACCTGGGCCAGGCAGAGAGTCGCCCGGCGTAACAATGGCTGTTTATTTATAATAAGTTAATGCTTATGTTAGGGAAGTGATACATTTATACTGTACATGAGAGTGTGTGTGTAAGGGTTAGAGGGCGTCAAGGTCTTAGTGGAGACAAAAGACTGTTGCCAGATGTTAGAAGAATCGAGGATAGTCGGTTGGCGACCAGCGTGCGTGCAAGACGTTCTTCAGAGAGTAATATAGTTGTATAACTGTTGTGTGGGAAATATAGTCAATTATTTGTATTCCCAAATCCTCGAATTTCCTTAACATGGTAGCAGAGCGTGGTTACTAGTTTTGCAAGATATTTAGTGCGTGGTTACGATCTTGCGAGTGAGTTTTCAGTAAAGAAAAAAAAACTTTCAGAGAAAAAAAAAAGAAATATACTTCGAGCACGTAGGAACGCTTGAGTAAGAAAAGAAAAAAAAGAAGAATCAATTAAAATGGAGAGATCGGAAATCATGATACCTATATTCGATGGTGAGGATTATGGAATGTGGAAGCAAAGAATCACGATGTTTCTCAAATATAAGGAATGCGAGGTTGTTACAACTAGAATGAAGAACGAAAGAGACGATGAAGACTGGGACAAGAAGGACTTGAAGGCAATTAATATAATTTATAGTGCAATATCGAACAGACAATTGGAGTATGTTAGGGAAGGAAAAACGGCGTATGATATAATAAAAAGGTTCGATGAAATGTACTTGAAAGAGTCGACGGCACTGCAGATCGTATGCAGAAGGAGATTGGAAAACATAAGACTGGAGAACTACAGTGATTCAGCATCATTCTTTAACAGCTTTGAAAAATTAATCAATGAATTAAAAAGTGCGGGCGCACAAGTAAGTGAGAGGGAAAAGCTGAATTACATGCTGAATACGTTACCCGAAGAATACAGCTACATAGCGGACATAATAGACGCATTGAAAGAAGAGGATCAAACGGTAGCGTATGTAAAAAATAAAATAGAGATAGCAGAGAAGAAAAATAAATCCAATCGAGGAGAAAGGCAAACCAACGCCTTTTCTGCAAAAAAGGAAGGATGCTTCAGATGTGGAAGATTAGGACACTTTGCGAGAGAGTGTCAAAATGGCATCCAAGCGGGAAGCAGTAACGGCTATTGGCATGGGCCAATACGTGGTCGAAACAGAGGAAGAGGGAACAAAGGCAACACGAGCAGAGGACGTGGAAACTTTCATGGTCAATCAACAACCGGCACGGGCGAGCATGGAAACTCAAGAGCAGGCATATGGACAGCAACGGCGCACGCAGCAAACAGCAGTGAGACGAATGAAATAAGTAAGAACGAAATAGTGTGGTTATTAGATAGCGGTTGTACCGATCACATAATTAATAATATAAATTATTTCGATAAATCTATCGACCTAAAAGAACCGGTAAATATATATTTAGGCGATAATAGACCGATAAAAGCGACAAAAGTTGGGAATGTTATAAGTTATTTTAAAGCATTCGGAAAACAAAATGAAATAAATATGAGGAAAGTATTTTACGCGAAAGAAATGTCCGCAAATTTGATTAGTTTAGGTAAACTAACAGACAATAAGAATACGGTTATTTCCAAAGGAAATATTGCGAAAGTAATAGATGAGGATAATAAACTTACAGCTGTAGCGTTCAAAGAGAATGGGACATATAGAATAAAAAGTATATTGAAAGGGAAGAAGCACTTAGTAAACAGCGCCGAACGTAGTGGTATGAGTAAAAAGGAAAGATGGCATAGGATGCTAGGACACGTAAATTTTAAATATTTAGAGATTTTGGGTAAAGAGCAGCTAGTGACTGGCATACCGAATGAATTTGAAAAGGAACTTTTGAAATGTAGGGTGTGTATAGAAAGCAAAATGCATAACTTACCTTTCAAAAATAATCGAACTAAGGCTAGGGAAATAATGGAAATTATTCATACGGACGTATGTGGTCCCTTTAAGACCACCGGATTCAATGGAGAAAAATATTTCATTTCATTTATCGATGATTATAGTAAAATAGCTAGGATCTATTGTATAAAATCAAAAGATGAGGTCTTTGATTCTTTCGTACAGTTCGTAAATGAAGCCGAAAATTTAACGGGCAAGAGGTTAAAAATATTAAGATGCGATAATGGTAAAGAATATTTAAATAATCGAATTTATAAATTTGCTAGGGATAAAGGTATAAGAATAAATAATTGCCCAACATACGTACATGAATTAAACGGGACAGCGGAAAGGTATAATAGAACAGTGATGGACATGGCGCGTTGCTTGTTAGCGGAAGCGAAAGTACATAAAAGGTACTGGCCGGAAATAGTTTGTACAGCGGCATACTTGAAAAATCGAATATTAGCGAATACTATAGAAAGAAAGACACCTTTTGAAATATTCTTCGGGAAAAAACCAAGTGTTAAAAATCTACATCTATATGGAAGTAAAGTTTTTGTAAGAAGGCCAGAACAAAAAAGAGTTTCCAAATGGGACAAGAAGGCAGATATGGGAATTCTATTAGGATATAGTGAAGTAGGATACAGAGTCTTATTAGGTGGGAAAATAACAATAGCTAGACATGTAGAGGTCATAGAGACAGACACTAAATGTATCGGTTTTGAGGAAAATTCATCAGAGGCAGATAGAAATGATAGCGAAGATAACTATTCATTGGTCGGTATGGATAAGGAAGAGTTAGAAGGTAGGAAAGATGAAAATAATAGTAGTATTGAAAGCTCAAACACTCCTAGGAGATCTACACGTATTAAGAAAACTCCAGTAAGGTATCCAGAAAAGGAAAATATTTGCGAGATGCATGCAAATTATTGTAAAGTAGATATCCCTCGTACATTTGAGGAGGCGATTTGTTGCGAAAATAATGAAGTTTGGAAACAGGCTATGGATAAGGAAATAGAATGTCTCTATAAGAATAAAACTTGGAAATTGGTAGAAAGGGTAAAAGGCAAAGAAGTATTAGATGTAAAATGGGTTTACACGAAAAAATCAGAGGACAGGTATAAGGCTAGATTAGTGGTAAGGGGATTTCAACAAAGAAACGTAGCCGATGACATATATTCTCCAGTGGCGAGTAATCAGACCTTTAAGATATTGCTATCATATTGTTGTCAAAATGGATTAATAATTGAGCAAATGGATGTAGAAACTGCCTTTTTAAATGGTGAAGTAAGCTCGGAGGTATATGTAAATCAACCAAAGGGATATGCGGACGGAACGAATAGAGTTTGTAAATTATCGAAAGCGCTTTATGGGTTAAAAGAAAGTCCGAGGGACTGGTATGAGTGTTTTGATAAGTATGTGACGAGATTAGGTTTTAAGAAGAACAATATAGAGCTGTGCCTATATACTTATGGAGAGGGAGAAAATGTTGTTTATTTGTTAATATACGTAGACGATTTGTTGATTTGTAGTAAAAACAAAGGGAAGATACAAAGTGTAAAAAAATTATTAACTGATAAATTTGAAATGAAAGATTTAGGTGAAGTAAAAGAATATCTTGGAATAAATATAGAGTATGTAGTATCGTGGACGAAAGGCCTAAGAAATATCGGGCGAACTATAAACAATGTCGCCAGAAAGTCGAAGCACCGACAGGCCCAACAATGTATCGTCGGTCTTTCGGTCGAATAGGTTACGCAAAAAAAGGCCTACGTGACTTTGACTACGAGCGGTTGCGGAGCACGTGCGTGGTGGGGCTAAGAAAAAGACAAAGGAACGATGAGTCAGTCGAAAAACAGAGTGTGATTAGAAAAGCAGAGTGCGAGTCGAGCGGAGACAGAGGTTGCGAGTGGCGTTGCCGAGAGAGTGTGGATTGCGCTGTTTTCTGTGCGTTTGGGGTGAATAGTTCAGGTTGAACAACAATCGTCTTTTTCTGTCTGATTAACATCTCTATTGTCCACTCTTTGTAAACACATTATATCACGATACTACATTTTTTGGGGGCTCAGCCGGGATTGGACAAGACAGAAAACGAAACGGTTTAACAGAGCCATTCGAGCTAGTTGTGAATTTACCGGTACGCGGTGCGGTAAAAGATGATATCGTTGACTGTTTAAGTTCGTGTAGTGTAAAAAATGGCAAACGTCGGGGACGAGCGATTGTCGGGTGAAGAGGGTTCGACGCTGGAGGAGTTGAGGAGTAAGCTCGCGCGAATGAACCTCCCTATATCGGGTGCGAAGTCAGTGCTGATTGCAAGGCTGAATCGGGCGTGTAGGGCTGGACAATCGTATCGTAAGGGATCGACGGGCGGTGAAGAGCTAACCGGTCAACGAGATCTAGGAAACGTACAGAGAGCTGAGCGTGATTGTAACGAAGATGAAGATGTTGAGAAAATGAATACGAAGGAGTTGAAGGAGCGCCTCGCTAGTTTGGGTTTAAAAACGACGGGAAGAAAAGTAGAATTACGCGCACGGCTACAAGCGGCCATGGATGGTAACGACATATCGTCGGAAGAAGAAAGCGACGACGAAAGTGAGGATGAAGAGGACAAGAAAAACGCAAGGGGATACAAGAAAGATACGCGAAGGGTGTATCAGGACCGTGCCGAATGTTGTCGAAGGGCATGCGTTGGTTCGACACTGAGTTTTAGAGACGTCGAAGATGCACTAGAGTCGTTTAGTGGCGACAGAGGTGAAAATGTCGAACGATGGTTCGAGTCGTTCGAGGAAGTCGCTGATACGTGCATGTGGTCGGACGGGCAGAAGACAGTCTACGCCAGGAAGTTGCTGAAGGGATCAGCGAAAATATTCGCAAGTTTCGAGTGTCATGCCAGAACTTGGCATGAGTTGAAGAGGGGGCTGGTGAAAGAATTTTCGAGAAAAGTCAACAGTAGGCAAGTTCATCAGAAACTTGAAGAAACGAAAAAGGAGAGTGATGAAACATGTTTGGCTTACATGTACCGTATGCTCGAAATAGCCAGCCATGTGGACATGGAGGAGGAAGCAAAGGTGGAATATATAGTGGATGGAATAATAGACGACGAGAACAATAAGGCTATATTATACGGCGCGACGTCAATCAAAGAGTTGAGGAAGAGGTTAGTGATGTACGAAGAGCAGAAGAGTCGCAGAGCAAAGTCGATTGTGAAGCCGGCTAAAACCCAGAAGAACGGGAAGCCCAGTCAATTTGTGGACGCAATGAAGAAAAGAAGATGCTCCATTTGCGGTAGTGAGGATCATCTAAGGGTTAAGTGCCCGGAGAAAGGAAAAGGTATGAAGTGTTTCAAATGCAACGAGTTTGGACATGTGGCGGCGAATTGTACAGCGCGACAAGTAAAGACTTACCTAATCTCAAGACCGGGGAGGAAGAAGTACGTGAAGGACGTGTCGATAGATGGCTGCAGGTTTGTCTCGTTAGTGGATACAGGTAGCGACCTTACGTTCACACGAGCGGATGAGTATGCGAGGTTAGGTTCACCACCTCTGGGAAACTGCAAACTTAGGTTTGATGGTTTTGGTTCCGCTGGCAATAGTACCTGGGGCGAGTTTACAAGGGTAATGACGGTCGACGGGTACGACTTTACTGTCACCCTGCATGTTGTCTCCAATAAGGTAATGACAAGACACAGTCTACTCTTAGGTACCGATTTTCTAGACCAGGTAGAGTTGCGAGTCAAACGGGGCGAGGTGACATTTTTGCGACTCGACGACCAGACCGACGGTCACGAGGACGCGCCGGATGTACTGAGGGTAAACGCGATAGAACAATCCGACGAGATCGACTTGTCGCATGTACGAGAACCTCATTACCGTGAAGCCATTCGGGATATTATTAAAGGGTATAGGCCGGAGAAGAAGAGAGACGTCGGGATAACCGCGAAAATAGTTCTGAAAAGCGACAAACCGGTAGCGCGAAGACCGCGAAGACTGGCGCCGTCGGAAAGAAAGGAAGAAGATGATCTGAGGGAAGTGTGGACAAACGAGGGTGTCATCAAATCGTCAGACTCGGAGTATGCGAGTCCGATAGGTGTAGTTAGAAAGAAAGATTTGTGTGTGCGTGTGGCTAGATGGGCCTTGTTACTAGGCGAGTTTAAGTATCAGGTGTGTCATCGGCCGGAGAAAAGTATGCAGCATGTAGATGCTCCGAGTAGGAACCCCCTGCCGAGCACTATGTATGTAACGGAGAGTGAAGACGGGCTGATTGCACGGTTGAGAAGGGCACAGAACAAGGACATTGAAGTCCGTAGGATTTTGGACGCCGCAACGTGCAGTCAGGCCGATGGGCAGGTAGTAAGAAACAATATTTTGTATAAGGAGTGTAAGGACGATGTGCTAATAGTAGTATCGAAGGCGATGCGGGCTCAAGTAGTCAGGCAAGCGCACGAGCGTGGGCATTTCGAGGTTACCAAAACAGAAGCTATGGTCAAAAAGGACTTCTGGTTCAAGGGGTTACGCGAAAAGGTCGAACACGTGGTATCCAACTGCCTTGACTGTAGCCTAACCGAACGAAACATAGGTAAGCTAGAAGGGAACCTGCGAAATTACAAGAAAAGAAGAAAGCGTGCGAAGCAGTACCGAAGGAAGGACCCGCACACACCTAGATTTCATGAAGCCCTGGGTCCTAAACGCCGAAAGTGACGCATCTGATGACAGCGAGATAGAAGGCAACATCTGAGGGCAGATGTTATTGCAGGATGGCCGAGTGTAGTATCGTGGACGAAAGGCCTAAGAAATATCGGGCGAACTATAAACAATGTCGCCAGAAAGTCGAAGCACCGACAGGCCCAACAATGTATCGTCGGTCTGTTCGGTCGAATAGGTTACGCAAAAAAAGGCCTACGTGACTTTGACTACGAGCGGTTGCGGAGCACGTGCGTGGTGGGGCTAAGAAAAAGACAAAGGAACGATGAGTCAGTCGAAAAACAGAGTGTGATTAGAAAAGCAGAGTGCGAGTCGAGCGGAGACAGAGGTTGCGAGTGGCGTTGCCGAGAGAGTGTGGATTGCGCTGTTTTCTGTGCGTTTGGGGTGAATAGTTCAGGTTGAACAACAATCGTCTTTTTCTGTCTGATTAACATCTCTATTGTCCACTCTTTGTAAACACATTATATCACGATACTACAAGTATGATTATTTAAAAAATGAAATGAGATTAAGCCAAAAGAAATACATAGAATCATTAGCAAACAAATATAAATTACATAACAGCAAATTGTACTGTACACCTATGGAGACCAACTTAAAAATTGAAAAAGCTGAGATAAATAGAGAGGACATTGGATACAAGAATTTAATTGGCGCATTGCTGTATATTCGTGTAAATACCAGACCCGATATAAGTTATAGTGTGAATTATCTGAGTAGATTTCAAGATTGTTGTAACGAGACACATTTTAAATATGCCTTGCGAATATTGAAATATTTGTACCGGACTAGAGATTTAGGGCTACATTATAAAAGAAATGAAAAGTGCGAAATGATAGATTGTTATGTGGACGCTGATTGGGCAGGAGATCATATAGATAGGAAATCGACTTCTGGGTATGTAATTAGATTGTATGGAAATGTAATTGGATGGAAGTCTAAAAAACAAAGGTGTGTGACAAAAGCCTCGACGTATGCAGAGTATGTTGCTCTAGCGGAAGCGGTGAGCGAAGTAATGACTATCAGAGAACTAATGAAAATCTTCGATGTAAATGTAGACGATAACCCTGTAAAAATCTATGAGGATAACTCTGGAGTAATGAGTATAGCAAAATACGGAACTTTTACAAAAAATTCTAAACACATCGAAGTTCATTACCACTACGTTCACGAGTACGTAAAGAAAAATAAGATAAACATAATAAAAGTAAGTACAGAAGAAAACACTGCGGATATTTTTACGAAGGCACTGTGTAGAGAGAAATTTGAAAGGTTTAGGTCATGGATGAATGTAAAATAAGAGAAATGTAAATAAAGCGATAAATGTTAAATATTTTGTTAATTCGACAAGTATGTAAATAAAATTAAGTGTACAGTATAAATGTAAGGAGGCGTGTTAGGGAAGTGATACATTTATACTGTACATGAGAGTGTGTGTGTAAGGGTTCAAGTTCTCTAGGAGTGGAAGGAGTCGATTCGTGAGCATCTTCTCGAATAGTTTAGACAGGGTAGGTAAAAGACTGATTGGGCGATAGGAGCTGGTTTCGTATATCGGTTTACCGGGTTTAGGGATGAGGGTAATCAATGAGATTTTCCAGGCCTTAGGATAGTGTTCAAGGCGAAGGATAGCATTAAAAATCGATGTAATGAGTGCGATCCCTTTTATGGTAAGTTCCTTGATTGTTTTATTGCCTATTAGGTCGTGCCCTGCTGCTTTCTTGGGATTTAGGCGATTGATTGTTTCTATAGTCTCTGCAGAAGTGAAGGGTTCGATAGGAGGGGACATTTGGAAGGGGGTGTGCAAGTATTCAGTAACGTCCGCGGCAGCATTGGGGGAATGGGGTTTGAATACTTTAGACAAGTAATTAGCGAACAGGTCGGCTTTTTCTATAGGGATTCGCGTCCATCCACCTTGCGGACGGCGGATTGGTGGGATTATTTGTGGGGGGCGTGTGAGTTTCCTGGAGGCATTCCATAGTGAGTAGTTGGAGTCGGCTGTGGGGGATAAGCTGGCGAGGTATTTTTGGAAACAGTCGTTTTTATAATTTTTTATGGTTTTGGACAGCTTCCCAGTTGCGTTGTTTAGTTTGCGTTTGTCATTCGGTGTTCTATGGGTCTGCCATACTCTTCTTAGTCTACGTATTTCTGCTATTTTTTTTTTAGTATGTATTGGGGATATTCTTGATTGCTCATAGACGTCTTTGTCGGCGTGGAGAGGCGGATGGCATTTATTATGCTCGTGTTTAAGTATTCCGTGGCTGCTTCGATTTCTTCCTTAGTTTTTAGTGGAGTTAGTGGAGTTATACCATATAACGTAATACGTTATACCTTTATACCATATAACGCAGTATGTTATAACGTTATATAATATAATGTAATACGTCATAACGTTATACCATATAACGTAGAACGTCATAACATTACACCATATAACGTAATCTGTTATATCGTTATACCATATAACATAATACGTTATAATGTTACACCATATAACGCAAAACATTATAACGTTACACCATATAACGTAAAACGTTATAGCGTTATACCATATAACGTAATACGTTACAACGTTATACCATATAACGTAGTATGTCATAACGTTACACAACATAACGTAATACGTTATGACGTTATACCATATAACGTAGTACGTCATAACGTTATACAATATATAGAAATACGTTATAACGTTATACCTTAAAACGTAGTACGTTATAACGTTATACCATATAACGTAATAAGTTACAACGTTATACCATATAACGTAATACGTTACAACGTTATACCATATAACGTAATACGTTACAACGTTATACCGTATAACGTAATACGTTATATCGTTATCCCACATAACGTAATACGTTACAAAGTTATAACATATAACGTAATACGTTATAACGTTATACCATATAACGTAATACGTTACAACGTTATACCATATAACGCAAAGCGTTATAACGTTATACCATATAACGTAATACGTTATAACGTTACATAACATAACGTAATACGTTATGACGTTATACCATATAACGTAGTACGTCATAACGTTATACAATATAACGAAATACGTTATAACGTTATACCTTAAATCGTAGTACGTTATTACGTTATACAATATAACGTAGTACATCATAACGTTATACCATATAACGTAGTACATTATAACGTTATACCATATAACGTAATACGTTACAACGTTATACCATATAACGTAGTATGTCATAATGTTATATAATACAACGTAATACGTTATAACGTTATACAATATAACGTAGTACGTCATAACGTTATACCATATAACGTAGTACGTTATAACGTTATACATTATAACGTAATGTGTTATATCGTTATACCATATAACGTAATACGTTACAATGTTACACCATATAACGCAAAACATTATAACGTTACACCATATAACGTAAAACGTTATAGCGTTATACCATATAACGTAATACGTTACAACGTTATACCATATAACGTAATCCGTTATATCGTTATACCATATAACGTAATACGTTATATCGTTATGCCACATAACGTAATACGTTACAAAGTTATAACATATAACGTAATACGTTATAACGTTATACCATATAACGTAATACGTTACAACGTATTATATTATAACGTAGTACGTCATAACGTAATACCATATAACGTCATACGTTATAACGCTATACCATATAACGTAATACGTTACAACGTTATACCATATAACGTAGTATGTCATAACGTTATATAATATAACGTAATACGTTTTATCGTTTTACCATATAACGTAGTACATTATAACGTTATACAATATAACGTAGTACGTCATAACGTTATACCATATAACGTAGTACGTTATATCGTTATACATTATAACGTAATACGTTACAACGTTATACCATTAAACGTAGTATGTCATAACGTTATACAATATAACGTAGTACGTCATAACGTTATACCATATAACGTAGTACGTTATATCGTTATACATTATAACGTAATACGTTACAACGTTATACCATATAACGTAGTATGTCATAATGTTATATAATACAACGTAATACGTTATAACGTTATACAATATAACGTAGTACGTCATAACGTTATACCATATAACGTAGTACGTTATAACGTTATACATTATAACGTAATACGTTACAACGTTATACCATTAAACGTAGTATGTCATAACGTTATACAATATAACGTAGTACGTCATAACGTTATACCATATAACGTAGTACGTTATATCGTTATACATTATAACGTAATACGTTACAACGTTATACCATATAACGTAGTATGTCATAATGTTATATAATACAACGTAATACGTTATAACGTTATACAATATAACGTAGTACGTCATAACGATATAGATTATAACGTAGTACGTCATAACGTTATACCATATAACGTAATACGTTACAACGTTATACCATATAACGCAAAGCGTTATAACGTTATACCATATAACGTAATACGTTATAACGTTACATAACATAACGTAATACGTTATGACGTTATACCATATAACGTAGTACGTCATAACGTTATACAATATAACGAAATACGTTATAACGTTATACCATATAACGTAATACGTTATAACGTTATACCATATAACGTAATACGTTATAACGTTATACCATATAACGTAATACGTTACAACGTTATACCATATAACGTAGTATGTCATAATGTTATATAATACAACGTAATACGTTACAACGTTATACCGTATAACGCAATGCGTTATAACGTTATACCATATAACGCAAAACGCTATAACGTTATACCAAATAACGTAATACGTTACAACGTCATACCGTATAACGCAAAGCGTTATAACGTTATACCATATAACGCAATACGTTATACCTTTATACCATTTAACGTAATACGTTATAACGTTATACCATATAACGTAGTACGTCATAACGTTATACAATATAACGTAGTACGTCATAACGTTATACCATATAACGTAGTACGTTATAACGTTATACCATATAACGTAGTACGTCATAACGTTATACCATATAACGTAATACGTTACAACGTTATACCATATAACGTAGTATGTCATAATGTTATATAATACAACGTAATACGTTACAACGTTATACCGTATAACGCAATGCGTTATAACGTTATACCATATAACGCAAAACGCTATAACGTTATACCAAATAACGTAATACGTTACAACGTCATACCGTATAACGCAAAGCGTTATAACGTTATACCATATAACGCAATACGTTATACCTTTATACCATTTAACGTAATACGTTATAACGTTATACCATATAACGTAGTACGTCATAACGTTATACAATATAACGTAGTACGTCATAACGTTATACCATATAATGTAGTACATTATAACGTTATACCATATAACGTAGTACGTCATAACGTTATACCATATAACGTAATACGTTATAACGTAATACCATACAACGTAATACGTTACAACGTTATACCGTATAGCGTAATACGTTATAACGTAATACCACATAACGTAATTCGTTATAATGTTACACCAAATAAAGTAAAACGTCATTTCGTTATACCATATAACGTAATCCGTTATAACGAATTACCATATAACGTAATACGTTATAACGTTATACCATATAACGTAATCCGTTATATCGTTATAGCATATAACGTAATACGTTATAACGTTATACAATAAAACGTAGAACGTCATAACGTTATACCATATAACGTAGTACGTCAAAACGTTATACCATATAACGTAGTAAGTTATAACGTTATACAATATAACGTAATCCGTTATATCGTTATACCATATAACGTAATACGTTTTATCGTTATACCATATAACGTAATACGGAATACCTTTATACCATATAACGTGGTACGTTATAACGTTATACAATATAATGTAGTACGTCATAACGTTATACCATATAACGTAGTACGTTATAACGTTATACATTATAACGTAGAACGTCATAACGTTACACCATATAACGTAATATGTTATATCGTTATACCATATAACGTAATACGTTATAATGTTATGCCACATAACGTAATACGTTACAAAGTTATAACATATAACGTAATACGTTATAACGTTATACCATATAACGTAATACGTTACAACGTTTTATATTATAACGTAGTACGTCAGAACGTAATACCATATAACGTCATACGTTATAACGCTATACCATATAACGTAATACGTTACAACGTTATACCATATAACGTAATACGTTATAACGTTATATAATATAATGTAATACGTCATAACGTTATACCATATAACGTAGTACGTCATAACGTTATACAATATAATGTAGTACGTCATAACGGTATACCATATAACGTAGTACGTTACAAGGTTATACCATATAACGTAATACGTTATAACGTTATACCATATAACGTAATACGTTACAACGTTATACAATATAACGTAGTACGTCATAACGGTATACCATATAACGTAGTACGTTACAAGGTTATACCATATAACGTAATACGTTATAACGTTATACCATATAACGTAATACCTTACAACGTTATACCATATAACGCAGTATGTTATAACGTTATATAATATAATGTAAAACGTCATAACGTTATACCATATAACGTAATCCGTTATATCGTTATAGCATATAACGTAATAAGTTATAACGTTATACCATATAACGTAATACGTTACAACGTTATACAATATAACGTAGTACGTCATAACGTTATACAATATAACGTAGTACGTCATAACGGTATACCATATAACGTAGCACGTTACAAGGTTGTACCATATAACGTAGTACGTTATAACGTTATACAATATAACGTAGTACGACATAACGTTATACCATATAACGTAATACGTTATAACGTTATACCATATAACGTAATACGTTACAACGTTATACAATATAACGTAGTACGTCATAACGGTATACCATATAACGTAGTGGCGTCATATAATCGTTATATAATACAATCGAAGATGCTACAACGTTATACCATATAACGTAGTACGTCATAACGTTATACAATATAACGTAGTACGACATAACGTTATACCATATAACGTAGTACGTCATAACGTTATACAATATAACGTAGTACGTCATAACGTTATACCATATAACGTAGTACGTTATAACGTTATACCATATAACGTAGTATGTTATAACGTTATATAATATAACGTAATACGTTTTAACGTTTTACCATATAACGTAATACCTTACAACGTTATACCATATAACGCAGTATGTTATAACGTTATATAATATAATGCAAAACGTCATAACGTTATACCATATAACGTAGTACGTCATAACGTTATACAATATAACGTAGTACGTCATAACGTTATACCATATAACGTAGTACGTTATAACGTTATACATTATAACGTAATACGTTACAACGTTATACCATTAAACGTAGTATGTCATAACGTTATACAATATAACGTAGTACGTCATAACGTTATACCATATAACGTAGTACGTTATATCGTTATACATTATAACGTAATACGTTACAACGTTATACCATATAACGTAGTATGTCATAATGTTATATAATACAACGTAATACGTTATAACGTTATACAATATAACGTAGTACGTCATAACGATATAGATTATAACGTAGTACGTCATAACGTTATACCATATAACGTAATACGTTATAACGTTATACCATGTAACGTAATACGTTATAGCGGTATACCATATAACGTAATACGTTATAACGTTATACCAGATAGCGTAATACATTATAACGTTATACTATATAACGTAATACGTTATAACGTTATACCATATAACGTAATACGTTATAACGTTATACCATATAACGTAGTACGTTATAACGTTATACCTTATTACGTAATACGTCATAACGTTATACCATATGACGTTGTACCACATAACGTAATACGTTATATCGTTATACCATATGATGTTATACCATATAACGTAATACGTTATAACGTTATACCATATAACGTAATACGTTATAACGTTACACCATATGACGTTATACGTTATAACGTTATACCATTTAACGTAATACGTTATAACGTTATACCATGTGATGTTATACCATATAACGTAATACGTTATATCGTTATACCATATAACGTAATATGTTATAACGATACACAATATGACGTTATACCATATAACGTAATACGCTATAACGTTATACCATATAACGTAGTACGTTATAACGTTATACCATACGACGTTATACCATATATCGTAATACGTTATAACGTCATACCATATAACGTAATACGTTATAACGTTATAATATATAACCTAATACGTCATAACGTTGTACCATATGACGTTATACCGTATAACGTAATACGTTATAACGTTATACCATATGATGTTATACCATATAACGTAATACGTTATAACGTTATACCATATAACGTAGTACGTTATAACGATATACCATACCGCGTTATACCATATAACGTAATACGTTATAACGTTATACATTATAACGTAATACGTTATAAAGTTATACCATATAACGTAATACGTTATAACGTTATAACATACCGCGTTATACCATATAACGTAATACGTTATAACGTCATACCATATAACGTAATACGTTATAACGTTATACCATATAACGTAATACGTTATAACGTTATACCATATAACGTAGTACGTTATAACGTTATACCTTATTACGTAATACGTCATAACGTTATACCATATGACGTTGTACCACATAACGTAATACGTTATAACGTTATACCATATGATGTTATACCATATAACGTAATACGTTACAACGTTATACCATATAACGTAATACGTTATAAAGTTATACCATATAACGTAATACGTTATAACGTTATAACATACCGCGTTATACCATATAACGTAATACGTTATAACGTTATACCATATAACGTAGTACGTTATAACGATATACCATACCGCGTTATACCATATAACGTAATACGTTATAACGTTATACCATATAACGTAATACGTTATAATGTTATGCCATATAACGTAATACGTCATATCGTTGTACCGTATGAAGTTATACCATATAACGTAATACGTTATAACGTTATGCCATATACCGTAATACCATATAACGTAATACGTTATAACGTTATACCATATAACGTAGTACGTTATAACGTTATACCATACGACGTTATACCATATATCGTAATACGTTATAACGTCATAAGATATAACGTAATACGTTATAACGTCATAAGATATAACGTAATACGTTATAACGTCATAAGATATAACGTAATACGTTATAACGTCATAAGATATAACGTAATACGTTATAACGTCATAAGATATAACGTAATACGTTATAACGTCATAAGATATAACGTAATACGTTATAACGTTATACCATATGATGTTATACCATATAACGTAATACGTTATAACGTTATACCATATAACGTAGTACGTTATAACGGTATACCATATGACGTTATACCGTATAACGTTATGCGTTGTAACGTTATACCATACGACGTTATACAATATAACGTAATACGTTATAACGTCATACCGTATAACGTAATACGTTATAACGTTATATCATATGATGTTATACCATATATCGTAATACGTTATAACGTCATACCATATAACGTAATACGTTATAACGTTATACCATATAACGTAATACGTTATAACGTTATACCATATAACGTAATACGTTATAACGTTATACCTTATTACGTAATACGTCATAACGTTATACCATATAACGTAGTACGTTATAACAGTATACCATACCGCGTTATACCATATAACGTAATACGTTATAACGTCATACCATATAACGTAATACGTTATAACGTTATACTATATAACGTAATACGTCATAACGTTGTACTATATGACGTTATACCATATAACGTAATACGTTATAACGTTATACCATATGACGTTATAGCGTATAACGTTATGCGTTGTAACGTTATACCATACGACGTTATGCAATATAACGTAATACGTTATAACGTCATACCGTATAACGTAATACGTTATAACGTTATATCATATGATGTTATACCATATATCGTAATACGTTATATCGTTCTACCATATAACGTAATACGTTATAACGTTATACCATATAACGTAATACGTTATAACGTTATACCATATAACGTAATACGTTATATCGTTCTACCATATAACGTAATATGTTATAAC
>NW_022883079.1:0-17997 GCF_011952255.1 Bombus vosnesenskii
TTTCACGTAACGCAAGTGCATATCGGCAAGTGTGTCAAAAGTATGACATTGTACAATAGACTACGAAAAGATGATGATGTACACTACGACCACAATATAAACAATACGCAGTAAGTGCATTACACACGCAATAACATGCACTGCACACAATACACACAATACAACTCGCTCAACAATAATTGCTACATTCGCATGGACATTAAAGAACAAATAAAACGAATCAAAAATAAAAGAGTTTAAAAAAGTGAAAATTAAAAAGGTCTAACAATATCTACAAAAATTTAAAAAATTTGTGGTTGGTATGATACAGAATAGCTACCATCAGCTGCAACAGCATTATCCGTGTTTGTTTGGCTGCTTTCATTCGATATGTTTGTTGTTTTCGCATAAAAATAATGTTTTGTACAAATGGTCCACATGCTTCGGTCTCCCTTGCCCATATCGCATTCGGGTTTTTAATTGCTGGAATCAGTTTTATTGCGCTTTTCTCGTTATTTGAGTTCTTCTCGAAAGCCCGTTTCGTAGTTTCCCACAGTGAGTAATTGATGTCCTCGTGGGGTGAAAGTGAGTCTAGATATTTCGAGAATTCCATATCATTGTATCCTTTATAGCCTTTTTGACGTTTTTGTTATTTCGCTCAGGACTTTTTTATTTGCTGATATTTCGTGTTTCTGCCAAATCGCTTTTGCTTCCTTCTCACATTTAATTTTTTCCAGAATTTCATTCGGTATTAATTTGTTTTGTCTGGTTGTTGATTTGCAATTCGTGGTTGCTTCCACTACTTGTGTGAGTTCTGTTAAATGCTTACTCAACTTCATCTGGTGTCTTGTTATTACTAGTACATTGCCTAAATAATTGTTTTATTGCAGAGTGATGTTGACTTACTGCAAAAGACTCGTTTGCGTTATATTCAATTATTATTGGAGTATGATCAGAGACGAGTCTTAGGTTTCCTGATATTCTTAGTTTGTTTAGATCTGTATCATTTGTGACTGCAAAGTCAAGCACATCCAGTGTTTTATTGAGTTCTGTTGATAAGTGAGTTAGCTCGTCAGCTGACCTTAAGGTTACTCCTAATATTACTCTGAGAGTGTACTTCCAGTATTCTAGTGTTATTTTATATTTTAATGATGCGTACAATGTTCAAATTTGGAAAGAATTTGTATTTGTTTGTACTGAGACGGTTGTAACTTATACGTGACCCTGATTAATTTGGCTATGGAGGTAGTGTTTAATGTTATTCTTAATTATTATTGCTGAACCTCCATGTGCTCTTCCTGATGAGCATACAGTATAGTGTGATATTTTTATGTAACTCTATTTGTTGTATAATGTATTATACAAAATGTTTTTATTTCATGTATTCTCTTTTGTAGCCCATTAGCGTCCCATGCTCTTATCTTTAATATATCCATTGATTTATTTTTGCATTAGTGCGCTGCTGATAAGTTGTAGCATGGCTGATATTTCTTGCACTTGTTGCTTTAATAGCGAATTCTGTTTAATTCTGTTAAATCCATGTTTTTCTATAGCTTGCCTCACGTAGCTCTTTAAATTCTGTTTAGATTCATTGCTCCAGATTAATAACTCTAACGGGGCCCGCCTACGGCACTGGAGCTGCCAGGATGGCGAAGATGCGGGTGGAGGTACTAGAGAAGGAGATCGAGGTCTTGCGGAAAGAGCAATCAGGAAAGGCCGGGTGTGTCCGTTAGGAGAATGCACGGTACTCGCTCATGTACCTTGTCTTGTAAAGGCGTCGCTCGCACCTTGTCGCCAATAAGTTCGTTTATCTTATTGGCAGCTACTTTCACTTCGCTGCCAACCCTCATTTCTATCAAGATGTCCCCAGCTCTTGTTCTACGAATGCCCGAGCTTTCCTTAAGAACATGCTTCGCCACCATGAGATCTTTATACACCTGAAGCCATTCCTTGCCCTCTCCTACTGTTACGCCACGAGGCTTGCCACAGACTGTGTTTTCTAACCGTCGCTCGCGGTCCTACAACGTCGCAGACGGATCGTCGCGGCTGCCCGGCAAACGAACATTGTAGTGGCAAGCGCATGGTTCACTAAGCAAGGCGACCTCCAGAAACGTCGACTCGTGGCCGTTATTTTACCTCGCGTAAAAGAATGTGGCGTGATCCGAACGTAGCGGGGGTCGCCTTCCAGAAAAGACCAAAATAATCGAAGGGCGGGCAGTACCTTCTGACGAGTCGAACGTGACACACCGAACATATCAGACCAATAGCAAACGAATTTATCTAGAGATCAAAGTCGAGTCAAATTTCTGTAACATCTTCATCAGATTATTGTAAAATATATTGTTCTATGTTAACCTGTTAATACAGTGTTACATTCATTAAACCACCTCTGTTATCCTAAACGAAATAGTCGTTCCCCTGTTTCGAGAGGAAATTCAAAGAGCTCGGGCCTTCACTAATGAGGATCCTGGAAGAACGCCTACAGGAATGGCGTCATAGTCTGAAAACAAGGCAGAGAAAGGCAACCACGGTTGCGGGCAATGCCACCAATCGCCTTGAAGTCGAACACAAGAGAAAGAAGGATGCGAAGAGACCAGTTGCTACCAAGGCACCTAGGACCTCACAACGAAGTCTTCGGTTTAGGACGCGATGGAGAGCGGATGTGTTGACGGGTTGCTCCCGCTAGCCGAGTATATGTACGAGGACGTAGGAGCGTTTGAGATGGGTGTGATTGTTATAGGGTGTAATGGGTCAATGAGGCGGGAAGTATAGTGTAATAATAATTATAAGGAAGTAGTGAAATGAAATGAGAGGTATGAGTGGACTGAGGTGGCAGGAGAATGCATGGGAGTGAAATAGTGTTAGGTGATGCGGGGGAGAGTGAGTGTGTGGAAATGGAAATAGAGTTGGCATGTATGATGATTGAGTAGGTGAGCAACAAGACGTTTGTGCGTAATGGGGTGATAATATCCTCACTGAACAAGAATAAGTAAGTGGAGGATGTAATAGGAAGTGTGCAAGAAATAAAAAGTACGGTTAGTAATCGTTAATTTGAATTTATCCGTTATTAGCGACCTCGGATAAAGTCAAATAAACATCTAGACAAGACCCCATCGACTATAATGGCAGATCCACGCGTCACGGTAATTAGTCGCTTATATACATACGCGATAGTGGATAACTGCAAATAAATAAACAATAACGTGAGCATGTCGTGTGAGTCGACACGATGTAAGTCCCTATTTTTAAGGAATAAAGTCGGGCCGGCCAGGGTTCTTATACTTATAATATTTATTTGGCCATTTATTTATTGTGACACGAGCCGAACAAGGTTCTTTGGAATAAATAAATAACTAATAGGGTGCCGAATAATGAGGGGGCTGTAGGAGTTACGTGGTGATTAGTAGGTTGGTGTATGTAACGGTTGGATATAAGCACCGCTATAATATTATAATATTTTGTTATTTTATTTATTCTCTTAGTTTATTTTACTTCTTTATTTATAACTTTATATTGATTAACTAGTAATTGTTTTATTCGTTTTATTTATTTATTATTTATTATTTAAATTATTTATTTATTTATTTATTTTTATTTATTTATTACTTATGGTATGACGTTAGAACGTATTACGTTATATGGGATGACGTTATAACGTATTACGTTATATTTTATAACGTTATAACGTCATACGTTGTATGCTATGACGATATAACGTATTACGTTATATGGGATGACGTTATAACGTATTACGTTATATGGGATGACGTTATAACGTATTACGTTATATGGTATAACATTATAACGTATTACGTTATATGTTATAACGTTATAACGTATTACGTTATATGGTATGACGTTATAACGTATGACGTGATATGGTATGACGATATAACGTATCACGTTATATGGTATGACGTTATAACGTATTACGTTATATGTTATAACGTTATGACGTAATACGTTATATGGTATGACGTTATAACGTATTACGTTATATGGTATGACGTTAGGACGTATTACGTTATATGGGATGACGTTATAACGTATTACGTTATTCGGAACAACGTTATGACGTATTACGTTATGTGGGATGACGTTATAACGTATTACGTTATATGGTATAACGTTATAACGTATCACGTTATATCTTATACCGTTATAACGTATTACGTTATATGGTATGAAGTTATAACGTATTACGATATATGGTATGACGTTATAACGTATTACGTTATTCGGGACGACGTTATGACGTATTACGTTATACGGTATGACGTTGTAACGTATTACGTTATATGGTATGACGTTTTATCGTATTACGTTAAATGGTATGCCGTTATAACGTATTAGGTTATATGGTATGGAGTTAAAACGTATTACGATATATGGTATGACGTTATAACGTATTACGTTATATGGTATGACGTTATAACGTATTACGTTATATGGTATGCCGTTATAACGTATTAGGTTATATGGTATGAAGTTATAACGTATCACGATATATGGTATGACGTTATAACGTATTACGTTATATGGGACGACGTTATTACGTATTACGTTATATGGTATAACGATTTAACGTATTACGATATATGTTATAATGTTCTAACGTATAACTGTATATGTCATAACGTTATAACGTAATACGTTATATGCTATAACTTTATAACGTAATATGTTATATGCTATGACGTTATAACGTATTACGCTATATGGTATGACGTTAGAACGTATTACGTTATATGGGATGACGTTATACCGTATTTCGTTATATGGTATGAAGTTATAACGTATTAGGTTATATGGTATGAAGTTATAACGCATTAGGTTATATGGTATGAAGTTATGACGTATTACGATATATGGTATGACGTTATAACGTATTACGTTATATGATATGACGTTATAACGTAACACGTTATATGGGATGACTTTATAACGTATTTCGTTATATGGGATGACGTTATACCGTATTTCGTTATATGGTATGACGTTAAAACGTATTACGTTATATGGTATGACGTTAGAAAATATTACGTTATATGGGATGACGTTATAACGTATTTCGTTATATGGTATGACGTTAGAAACTATTACGTTATATGGGATGACGTTATAACGTATTTCGTTATATGGTATGACGTTATAACGTATTAGGTCATATGGTATGACGATATAACGTATTACGTTATATGGTATATCGTTATAACGTATCACGTTATATCTTATAACGTTATAACGTAATACGTTATATGCTATAACTTTATAACGTAATATGTTATATGCTATGACGTTATAACGTATTACGCTATATGGTATGACGTTAGAACGTATTACGTTATATGGGATGACGTTATACCGTATTTCGTTATATGGTATGAAGTTATAACGTATTAGGTTATATGGTATGAAGTTATAACGCAATACGATATATGGTATTACGTTATATGGTATGGCGTTATAACGTACTAGGTTATATGGTATGAAGTTATGACGTATTACGATATATGGTATGACGTTATAACGTATTACGTTATATGATATGACGTTATAACGTAACACGTTATATGGGATGACTTTATAACGTATTTCGTTATATGGGATGACGTTATAACGTATTTCGTTATATGGTATGACGTTATAACTTATTACATTATATGGTATGACGTTAGAAACTATTACGTTATATGGGATGACGTTATATTACGTTATTTTATAACGTATTATTATATGGTATGACGTTAAAACGTATTACGATATATGGTATACGTTATAACGTATTACGTTATATCTTATAACGTTATAACGTAATACGTTATATGCTATAACTTTATAACGTTGTTATATGCTATGACGTTATAACGTATTACGCTATGGTATGACGTTAGAAACTATTACGTTATATGGGATGACGTTATAACGTATTTCGTTATATGGTATGACGTTATAACTTATTACATTATATGGTTATATGGTATGGTTATATCGTTATATGGTATGACGTTATAACTTATTACATTATATGGTATGACGTTAGAAACTATTACGTTATATGGGATGACGTTTTATCGTATTACGTTAAATGGCATGCCGTTATAACGTATTAGGTTATATGGTATGGAGTTAAAACGTATTACGATATATGGTATGACGTTATAACGTATTACGTTATATGGTATGACGTTATAACGTATTACGTTATATGGTATGCCGTTATAACGTATTAGGTTATATGGTATGAAGTTATAACGCAATACGATATATGGTATTACGTTATATGGTATGGCGTTATAACGTACTAGGTTATATGGTATGAAGTTATGACGTATTACGTTATATGGGATGACTTTATAACGTATTTCGTTATATGGGATGACGTTATACCGTATTTCGTTATATGGTATGACGTTATAACGTATTACGCTATATGGTATGACGTTAGAAAATATTACGTTATATGGGATGACGTTATAACGTATTTCGTTATATGGTATGACGTTATAACGTATTAGGTCATATGGTATGACGATATAACGTTATAACGTATCACGTTATATCTTATAACGTTATAACGTAATACGTTATATGCTATAACTTTATAACGTAATATGTTATATGCTATGACGTTATAACGTATTACGCTATATGGTTTGACGTTAGAACGTATTACGTTATATGGGATGACGTTATACCGTATTTCGTTATATGGTATGACGTTATAACGTATTACGTTATATGGAATGACGTTATACCGTATTTCGTTATATGGTATGACGTTATAACGTATTTCGTTATATGGGATGACGTTATAACGTATTTCGTTATATAGGATGACGTTATAACGTATTACGTTATATGGGATAACGTTAGAAAGTATTTCGTTATATGGTATGACGTTTTAACGTATTTCGTTATATGGTATGACGTTAGAAAACATTACTTTATATGGGATGGCGTTATAACGTATTACGTTATATGGTATAACGTTATAACGTAATACGTTATATGGTATGACGTTATAACGTATTACGTTATATGGGACGACGTTATGACGTATTACGTTATATGGTATAACGTTGTAACGTATTACTGTATATGTTATAACGTTATAACGTAATACATTATATGGTATGACATTATAACGTATTTCGTTATATAGGATGACGTTATAACGTATTAGGTTATATGGTATGAAATTATATCGCATTACGATATATGGTATGACGTTATAACGTATTACGTTATATGGTTTGACGTTATAACGTATTACGTTATATGGGACGACGTTATGGCGTATTATAGTTTATATGGTATGACATTATAACGTATTTCGTTATATAGGATGACGTTATAACGCATTACGATATATGGTATGACGTTATAACGTATTACGTTATATGGTATGCCGTTATAACGTAATACGAAATCGCCAAGGTTGAACCTAACTATTTTAGCTTTGTTTTCGTCGAACCTATCCTTATCGTATTTGGCGCTTGCTTCTATATTCTTTATCGCCTGCTGTCTTACATGGGAGATATTTACTTCTCTTTCTCCGATATTGCCGGGTAGGGATAAGTCGTAGGGTCTCGCTGTTTTTCCGATTAGTAGTTCCAACGGGCTTGACTTAGTCACGCGGTTGGTGGTACAATTTAAGGCCAGTTGTATTTCCCCGATCGCGTCTTGCCAGGACCGCCCGGTGGTTTCTATTGTTGTGTTTTTTAGCGTACTCATAATACGCTCTACCTGTCCGTTGGCCCTTCTAGCTCCGGTCGTAATTAAATGGAGTTTAATGTATTTATCTTGCCAAAAGTCTCGAAATTCTTTGCCCGTAAAACATCTTCCCTGATCCGCTATTATCCGGCTGGCTAGTGCCGAACAAAAATATAGCGGACTTAGGCGCTTTAATGGTGTTAATGGAGTCTATCTTACGGGTATAGTGCAAGTATACGAACTTAGTAAAGGCGTCAACCAACACAATGACATATTCCTTCGAATCGTTTTTACCGCTTAGTTTGCCCGTTATGTCCATATGAACCGTATGCCAAGGTATACTGGTCTTAGGTATGGGTTGTAATTCGGCTTGTACTCTACCCGAACTTGCATTTGAAACTCGACAAGCATGACAGCTCTCTACGAATTTGCGAACATACTTCGCCATTCCTTCGAACCAGTAATACTCGTACAGTTTCTCAAGCGTTTTATCCCAACCTAAGTGCATAATGGACTGGTGCACATGGTTAATAACAGACTACCTAAACCCTCTCGAAACGATGGGCATGCAGAGAGTTCTACCTTTTCTCTGTATTTTACGATGAAGGGTGCCGGACCGTAACTCATACGTATTCGCGACGTCTTCCGCGAGCTCTTTGTTCTGTAATTTATCGACGATCTCAGAAATTTGTGGGTCGCGACGTTGTTCCGCTAGTAGCCAATCGTCGAAGATTTCGGTTAGGTTAATTTCTTTCTCTACAATTTTGCTGAACGTACTGCGATCCAAGTCTACGGGATTTCGCGAAAAGAAATCTGCGTGGGCCATTCGTTTACCTTCCCGGTACATAATGTCAAAGGTAAAAGTTTGCAGGTAAGCCCACCATCTGTAAACCCTGTCGTTCAAGTGTACCTTATTACTGGATGCTTTCAGGGAGTTGCAATCGGTGACAACGAGAAATTCTCGTCCGTGTAAGTAATGACGGAAGTGCTTGACGGCGTTTACAACTGCTAACGTTTCCAATTCGTAGGAATGATACCTAGACTCCGCAGAGCTAGTTCTTTTGCTGTAATATTCCACTACTCGATTTTTACCTTCGACCCTGTGCATTAAAATGGCTCCATATCCTGCCGAGCTAGCGTCCGTATGTAGTTCTATGGGGTAATTGGGGTCAAATATCATTAGCACCGGCGCGTCAGTCAGGACGGAAATTACCTTTTGTCTTATCTGTTCGTGCCTATCCGTCCAAGGTATATTCTTGTTATTCGAGGTGAGTGCATACAGGGGTTTCATTACTTGTGAAAATTTGGGAATGAAGTTTCGGAAATAAGAGGCCAAACCTATGAATTGCCTAAGTTGTGTGACGGTCGACGGTGCAGGTAAAGAACTCAAGGCTTGTATTTTACCCGGGTTTGGACGGACCTTTCCGTTACGAATTACATATCCCAAGTAGAGTACCAATGTCTTTAAGAAGGAGCATTTTGAAAAGCTAAAGGAGAATCCGTCTTTCACGAGGGTATCTAATACGGTGCTCAACCTTTCTAGGGCTTGATCTACTGAGTCGGCAATAATTAGGACGTCGTCCAAGTAAACAACAACGAACGAATACGCGAGGTCGCCTAAGGCGTTGAGAATGGCCCTCTGGAAAACGGATGGTGCATTTTTCAATCCGGACGGCATAGTCACGTACTCGTATTGCCCGTCGGGTGTAACGAACGCCGTATATTCCGTCGAATTAGGATGAATGGGAATTTGGTGGAATCCGCTGGCCATGTCCAGGCTAATGAAGTATCTCGCCTTCTGCAATCTCGCGATTTGATCCGCGATGAGGGGTAGGGAATACCGGTTCGCGACCGTATTTTTATTTAATGCCCGAAAATCTACGCACAGTCTATCTGAGCCGTCTTTCTTCTTTACAAGTAAAATAGGGCTCGCGAACGGTGAGTTGCTCGGCCTCACGATTTTTGCTCTAATTAACTCGTCTATTCTCTCACGCACTATCCTACGCTCTTCTTCGCTAAGTCGGCTTTGCACGGTGACATTAGGATCGATTAACCGTATTTCTAACTGGCCCGTGCTTACGCGAGTACGTGGGAAGCCCGTAATGAATGAATTTTTTAATTTCTCGAGAACAGAAATTAACCGACTTTTATCGTTACCAACCACGTCAGTGTCAACCGCATTGATATTGATCTCGTCTTCGGAGGTTTTACTACAGGCATTAATAGTCTTCGTTTTACAAATATCGACACTATTTCGTGTAATAGTTACATCAAAACCCTGGCTTAAGATCTCGCGGCCAATCATGATATCATAATGCAAGTGACTATCGGCTAGAACGTGAAAGGTTATCTCCAATGTAAAACAGTTGATGCGTACCGTAGATAAGATCTGGGATGTACTCTTAACGCAGGTGTTTCCTATTCCTCGCATAACTACTATATCTGTCGTTCTCCTACCGGAGAATTTCGGAGCGACAGATTCTCTAATTAATGAGCACTCGGCTCCGGAATTGAAGTAAAACGGGAACGACTCACCCAGATGACTTAAACTACCGGCTGGGGACTCCACCACGCAGAAGCTGACTTTACGCTCATCCTTGGGGCCTGGTCTACCGTCCCGTCGTGCCGGGCAGTTAGGTGCGATATGGCCTTCCGCATGACACCTGTAGCAAACCGCCTTGGACGGTGCGGCCAGTCGGCTTCCTTCCTGGCGTCGTGCATCCCTCTGCTGTTCGTTCTGCATCCTCTTGCGGCAATCCTTTATTCTGTGTCCGAGAGTACCACAGTAATGACACCTCGTCTGGTGGCCCGATAACTTGCGTCGCTTAGCTTCGGGTTCCGCCGGTGCATCTCTCGGCGAAAATGTCGACTCTTCTTCGTAACAAAAGGGTCGCATTTCGCTCAGAAATTGGTCCTCCGTTCTGATATCGCTCGTGAGGGCCAATCGTTTAAGACGTTGGTCGTGTGGAATTAATATGTAGAGAGTGACAGCGTGAAGTATTTCGTCTAGCGTAGAATGTTGCCACCGCGTCTGCAGGAGGGAACGGACACGGCCGGCAAACGCCCCCGTGGATTCGCCCACTCCCCGCGGTTCCCTGGATACCATGATTAACGATGAGGACGTCGTCTCTCGGCCACCGAAATGTATAAGGAATCGTTCCTTAACGGTAGACCAACTAACCTCTCCGTCTCCCGTCATTCGTGCCAGCCAATGTGCTGTAGAACCCTGTAGAGAGTCACTTAAGGCAGAGTATAGCGCGTCATCTCGTAGGGGGTTGTTCTTCATGGCCCTACTAACAGCCGCGCACCACGCGGATGGGTCGGCGCCTGCGACTTCTGGGTTAAAATGTGGTAATTTGGTGGTTCCCGTATTTGGCCTTTGCATTAGCGTATGAATTAGGTTGTTCATGACAGCGACCTGCCCTTCCAGCGCTCGAAGCCGTTCTGATCCCACTTCTGATGTCGGATTGGCACTGGGAGTGGGGTTGTGAACGCCAAAGGAATCTTCTCGAGGATTAGCCATTGATACGGTACACACAGGTGTAGTTTATTGCAATGATAGAATTAGTACAGTCTCGACAATTGATCACAGCGGTTCGGCACTCGCGACACGAGTGACGATGCTCTCGGGCTTAATAACGAATCCGCGGCCAACGGGATGACAACAGAACGTACTCACAAAGTCTAAGTCTGGTTAAAACGTGAAATAACCACTGATCGCGAAGACGTTACTCTTTTATCGATGAGATCGCGAGCGAGAATGCCTTTCCCATCCCGATGATGCCACAGAGGAAAACTATAATGGGGTGTGTCTAAGGATACGAGATCATCGGATTCGTCGAGAAAAGCCTTCGTTCAGAAAGTAAGGGAAATTGGCGTTGCTGCTAATTGATCAATCTCCATATCGGTGGTTAGAAAAAGATGCTAGCCGCCCTCGAGGGAAAGTTGCTAGCCGCCCTCGGGGGAAAGTTGCTAGTGGGAGACGCGGCTCGTTGAAAAATATGTCTCCCCTATCTTCCCGTAGTTGGGACAGAGACTGTTTGTCCGTTTGAAGGACTTTAGTTAACTAAACCTTAAGATTTATAACGGGTCCTCGGGCTAGCCGAACATGTACTGCGGAGACGCATCGACATCTGGCAATCATCTTACTCCAAGAATAGGGTCTGCATGTGGCGAGCCACGGAACAGAAACCGTTGGAATGTTTACTGTCGCGTGTCGCCACGAATATTTCTTTTAAGGAGAGCTATAGAATTACTCCATACCTTTGTTAGACAAAGCGTTCATTCCGTGACCGCGGCTACGTTCGGCGACTGACTGTCGCCTCGAGCCCAAGCTCATTATCACGACTCTCGAACAATTACAATCGTGTTGAATAACTACAATTGTTCAATTACAGCTATAGTAGATTCTAGGTTACAATGTTGCGGGATTATCCAAAATTCCAAAGGCTCTGGCGTTCTTTCATCTCCGACATATATATATGTCGGGTTTACATTAGAATTAGGGTTAGGGGCGTAAAGCGAATCTTCGTTTGGATTACACGTCGTCGTTATGCAATAGAGAAGACATTGGCTAGTGCAAATACGATTACCATAGAACCGGACAAGTAACCGTGGTAACTAGATACTCGAGAAACTAATGACAATGATACTAGGTTCAATAACGAACCCGCGGACAACGGGACGGTAGCCGTACGCACTCGCAAAGATCTAAGTCGAATTCTGTGTTAATAGTCGCTGGCGTTAATCTCTTTTTTTTGTCGATGAGACCGCAAGAGAGAATGACTTTCCGTCCCGGTGATACCCCAGAGGAAAACTATGACGGGGTGTGTCTAAGGACACGAGATCATCGGATTCGTCGGGGACATCCGACGTTCGGAAAGTAAGGGAAATTGACGTTGCTGCTAATTGGCCAATCTCCATATCGGTAGTTAGAAAAGGATGCTAGCTGCCCTTGAGGGAGGGTTGCTAGTGGGAGACGTCGTTCGTGGAAAAATAGGTCTCTCCTGTCTTCCCGTAACTGGGACAAAGACTGTGTATCTGTTGAAGGATTTTAGGTAACTAGATATTAGTGTTTATGACGGTCCTCGGGCTAGCCGATCACGTACTGTGGAGACGCGTCGACATCTGGTAAACATCCTGCCCGGAGAATAGGATCTGCGTGTGGCAAGCTACGGGACAGAAACCGTTGGAATGTTTACTGCCACGTGCCGCTACAAATCTTTCTTTTAAGGAGAGCTATAGGATTACTCAATGCCTTTGTTGGGTGGAGAGTTCGTCCCGTTGACCGCGGCTACGTTCGGCGACTAATTGTCGCCTTGAGCCCAAGCTCATTGTCACAAGTCTCAAACAAATACAATTGGTTAGAATGACGGCAAATCGTTTAGTTACAACTGTAGATTTTAATTACAATGTTTTTATGGATTTTCCCGAGGTTTCAGAGGGAAGGCACCGTTGTCCTCTTATCTCCGACATATATAAATTATATTTAAGAAGTTTGGGATAGTTTAAAGATGAAATAAATTGCTTTTTAAGTTTAATCTCTTACTTTGGACGAAATCAAGTTTCTCTGGAATTTGGTGGAGTTTAAGATTTGATATCGGTGTCGTAGGAGTTATGTGACACTTTAAGGTGGAATAAATCTAGCGAGGAGTTTAAGGTGCGGCAAAGGAGCGTGGAATGTTGCAATAGAAATTTATTGCAGTGTTAGTGCATTGGTAGATTGATCAAATTTACGTGTAGCGTGGGTAACCAATGGTAAATATTTTGCAATGTGTATAATTTCTCAGTAATTTGAAGCTTATAAAATCTATTGACAACTAATGGAAATTGTTGATTTAACAGATCAATTTTAAATTCCTCGTTAATCTAAACTTTTTTAATCCTATTTACAGCTAAACCTTACGACGAAAAATTAACGAAGTGGAATAAAAATGGCATTGTGATTCTTCTCGTCGTGTATTGGTGTCACATCAAATTTAAGAGACAGTTTTACTTGCGGATGCTGCATGTTACGTTGGTGAAGTCGACGAAAGCGTAAAATAGGAACTCGTCCGAAATACACTAACGCGGAAGGTTAAATTTAACGCAAGAGGCTGAGAAATTAGTTTAGAACTCGAAGTTTCATTGGTACGACGCTCTTGAAACGCATTCAAAGAGGTCGGTGACCTCGAAAGGGGATGAACGCAACTGTTTCGTGGGAATTTCTTATTGTGGCTTATTTGGATGAAGCTGCTTTAAAATCAGCGCTGGATTCGTCTGTATTTTGCCCGGAAATCATAAAATGTTTAGGCCAGGCGACTCCATGTACAGAAAATGTTATGTCCACTTTTTACGTCCGTAGAATTCAACTCTTTACTACTATGCACTTCTTCTCCAAAAAAATATCGCGTTTCAATATTAAAAAAGTTTCAATAATATACTATCCATTAGAAGAATGATAACCTGATAACCTTACAAATTATTAGTATTAACAAATTCTTATTGTCGTATAGAAATGCCAACTATTGCTTTGGTAAAACAAACAAAGGAATTTTACAGGTAAATTTTACAAATTACAAGTCATCTTATAACGCAAAATACGACGTGTAAAATTGTCTCAATTTATTAATAGTATTAATAAATTATTATGATAAAAGATGCAGGAATCTTAGCCTCATGAGAAATTAGAGATGAAAATGAGTGGGAAAAGATTAATCACTGGTCCTCCTAAAAAGATGCAGTCCCATGGATGGATGGTTGTACGAGTATTAAAGCAGCGAAAAACCGTTCCCCGAATTCTCATCCCGGACGTCGTACGACCAAAGACAAAAACAACTCACTCGAGGGCATTGGGGAGAGACATTCATCGAGGACACAATAGTATTATTCCAGGAAGTGCTAGTTCTTCCTAGATTCCGGTTACAATGTTCTTAACGCGTGGAAATTAATCTTGACCAGGAAACATCTATAACGGCATGTATTTTCTGCCGTGATTGTAAATCTGTTTGGAACATGCGGTTTGTCCGTTAATCTAGGCGCTGTTGTTCAATTGAGTCAATATTATTTGTTGGTAGATTAGTGTGTGCAAGAGCGCTCTGTTCATTATTGACCAATTCGAGCACGTATTGGTAAATTTCACACCGGCAATTACGATGAAATCGTTCGTGGTCGCTGGAAATTAGCAGTATCGTTTGCGGTCGTGAGCTGATTGACACTGCGTGAGCGGGGAATTATGTGAAGCAGCTTTGCTTTGTCGTTTCATGCATTTAATAGGTTTACGGCGGTGGACAGAGTTTGTAAAAAATGAAGACAAGGTAGAAAAAGATTATTTTTCATTTTTTACTATTAGATTATTTTCAAAGTGATCTTTTCAGTGAAATATGATTGACAAAAAATAAGATCTATAATTGAATCATTATAGAAAATAGAATAATATTGATAATAAAGAAATAAAAATCAATTACAGAATAATATATAATAATAATAATAATAATAATAATAATAATAATAATAATAATAATAACAATAATGTGGATAGACTTTATGTTTACTTTTATATGTATAATGATACTGTTTGACCCTTGAATTAAAGTTAAGATTAACGTTGCGATTATGATTATCCTTTGTCTGACTAAATATATTTGAAGTATCAATTACAGTAGAATTTTTGAAAGATTCTTGGCTGTTAAACAAAAAACTGGTTCCTTTATATTTCGCTCAATTATCATAGAATCGTGAAACTGACTTTCACTTCAAATTTTGTCTGTTTCAGGAGTAGCAAGTACCTGCAAAAATCATCCATCAGCCGGATATGTGCTGTCGGAGGGTTTTTCATTAGCATTCCCGTCTTTCTAACTGGTAAGAACCAATTCCTTCAATTCTGTCAACTTTAACCTTTTGAAAGATACTAGTACATAAGTTATACGTTTAATTTTTCTTGAATTCAGGTATGAATCCTAAAGATACTGTGAACTATCTCTGAGTGTATGAAATCAGTTTAGAAATCCAATGGAAATAAAGTTAATTTTAACGCCGAATAGTCATTATTTTTCTTAGAAAAATAAAAAACGATCGTCTTTTAGGGAAGTTTTAACAGATTAATTTATAAAGAGCTGAAACAGAATATTCATGTCATGCATGAATACGGCTGGTGGATGGATCGAGATCTAATCTAAAGTTTACGTTGTGTCATGCTGGTTTACACAGCTATCATTCGCTCGATCGATCGTTAAGCTGTTGAACTCGATTCAAGACGGACATTTTGGCTCTGTTCAGAAGAAAACTGCGTTTTAATAAATTTGACGGAATAGAAATTATGATAGACCACAATGTTTTTTTAATTATATCATAAAATTTATTTATTTTTTTTTAATGTCATGTTAGAAACTTTAAATACTGTCCAAAACTTCGAACGTAATCGTTTTAGAAATTTGTAAATTACTTAACGACCAAAAATATTGAATTCTCTATTGTCTGAAGATAGATTCTCTATAATTTAAGTAATTTATTCGTCGAGAATTGATATATAAAGAATTAAATAATAAATTAATTGAAAAATAATTTGCGACTAGTATTGAAAATTTCAATGAAAAGCATATGTATATAGTTTACGCTTCGAGAATTATATGTATTGAGAATATGTATTTGCGCTGATTCTTTGTCCCGCTTGTTATGGCATACGTGTTATAATGATACTCTAACAATGCTTTCAGGTATGATATTGTATACATTCATCCAGTTTCATTCGACGCCGGTGTCACGTAAAATGGATACTTGGGTTGCGAGAGAAAAGAAAGCTGAGTCGTAGCCCAACTATTAATTCTCTTTTATCGAACTTTATTATGACTTTGGCACTTACAGTAGAATAACGTTGAACAGAGAAAGGGGTGTTGTACAAGAACAGCAACTAGAACGAGAACTCCCCGGGCTGGGTGAAGTCTCGGCTTATATACACCCTGGCTTGGGGATGTTGGGGGGTTTGGTGTGGATTCCAAGGGGTCCGAAAGTCGGGGTTGGGGCCTTATCTCTGATGGGGACTAAGATGCGTCGCGGCGTTGGCGTCCGACAGTCGGGAGTCGATGTCTTTTCTCTGAGAGGTAATTGGTGTCATACCGGCAATCGTTACGTCGGTTTTCATAGGCCTTGGCATCGTGTTTTGTGGATGCGCAATGGTCCATAACGTCTTCGTGTGGCAGAGGGTAAGAACATATCGCTATTAAAAAAGAAAACGAACACGTTCAAACACGTCCAAATCATCTTTTATGTGTATTTTACCCGGAAATCATATTATCGTGAAATTTTGTTTTTAGAGTTACCATAATTTATCTGGTAGAGTTCATAAAAATTATTCTGAAATCAATTGCAAGCTTTTAGGAAACCAGGATTTTTCACATTTTTAAGAAGCGTTATAATTATATTGCTGATCTTTATACGTTCGTGCGAAATTGAAAGGTACGCAAATGGCGCAAAATGCATAAAATGCGCTAAAATATACGTATATAAGAAAACAAATCTCGATTAAAATTTTATTTCTTTCATTATGTTCGTAAAACTACAAACTTATATAAAAATACGCATTCTAGTTATAAGTGTTAAAACATTCGATCTAGTCCTTATCACATTCATGAAAACCTCCATTTAACCATTCGTTGTATCAACGAACATTCATATGCAAAACTTACCACCTACCACATCCTCCACGTATTAATATAATCCCCTTTTATAAATTATACACTTTAGAGTGGACTGGTTGGGTCAGAGTGATATAAGCTTACAAGTTCTCGAGGAGTTCTACCGAAGTTACATTCACGTTTGCATAATTTCACCGAAAAAGATACTCTGTAGAATGACAGGTTCGTTTGTTTATGTGATCCGCGATCGCAACTATTTCAAGGGGATTTTATAAATAACCATACACACGATATTCAGTGTATTTTCGTATTCTCGTTTATTTTTGGGAGATTTGTAAAACTGTTGAACAATATAATTGAGTAACGATTATATTTGCTGAGAAAAAGTCTTTTTCTCTGTACCCCTCCTTCTACTTCAGGCATGTAGTATTGACAATAAGATTGACAATGGCTGAAAGTAATCCAAAAGAGTTTTCACCGTGGTTATCGGTAACGAAAAAGATTTGAATCATCTTTGATACTTATTCGTAACTAGAATCATTTCAACTAAAATGTAAATTCTTATATTATAACTTTTTTAATTTGTTATGGCCCCTGACTACAACCTAACCTATCATTCTTATTTCGTAGGAGAAGACGAATGCCGTGAAGGCGTTAGCGCGCGAACAGTGCGAAGCGGCGGTACAGCTGC
>NW_022883080.1:0-31906 GCF_011952255.1 Bombus vosnesenskii
CTCGTCCACTTACGGAAGTCAAGCAGCGCTATGGATAGTACTTAGATAGTTGACACCAAATAATAGTCATAATTTAGAACATGTTACGTAACAAACAATTTTACGTAACAGCCAGAACAGTTCAAACAAAGTATCTAAAATCAAAGACGACCCATAACAAGAAGCCGCGAACTCCCCCATTTTATTTAATTTATAGCGATGTAAATTGTAGCGCAAATAGCGATAAAAATAAAGAAGCGATAATATTCGCGAATGACCTACTAATATGCGCGAGAGACAATAAATGTCAAGAAATTGCTCTTATACGACAGCAACAATAACAACCAGCCAATGTTTCGCGCAATGGAAACACGAATTGAAGACTAAGTTGAAAAACACGATTTCAAACTACTTGCTCAGGCTGTTGTTTTAGAATCATCTCGTTATCAGACCAACAGTTGCAGAATAATCACTGAGCAGACGTAAATGAAATTGATAAATAACGAATTCTTTGCAATAATAATACTTAACAATGAACAAAAAGGAGACATTTTGCAAACGGGACCAGTCAATGGACTACTCTTAAAAGATGCAAAAGGTTTCATCTCGATAGCTCGATCCAATCCAGAATAACTGATGAATCTGTATACATAAAAATTGGATTTTTGTAAAAAAAAAATAGTTTACAAAAAAGAAATGGAAAAATATTTTATATCTGAACCAACGGAAAATTATGTCTTACAAAGAGCAAAAAGTGTCATTCCGATTGATCAAGCCGTTTCCGAAAAATCGGTAAACATAACAAAAAGATAAATATACATGTCGAATTGAGACATTTTCCACCTTTTCCAATGTCGATGTCATGAAATGTAAACCTTTTTCGCATTTCTAGCAACAACTTCTAAGTCAGTACTGTGTACTAAAATAGCATCTAATATATTTGATAATATAATTGATTAGTTTCAATTCAATTCTTTTTAAACAAAAAATGCTATTGGTTATTTCCAATTACTGAGTAAATCGCTTGTCATGAAAAACTGCGCACTACTTGTTTTCCTGCAAAATTCGAAATCCTCAAAACCTTCAATAATTTGTTCCTTTCAGTGGAAACTAAAATATCTCTTTATTGACATTTTTTCGTATAGAAGAACAGAGTTCCCGTCAAAATCATTTTTTCGCTACTTTCATTCTTAATGAATCAAACAAATTTCGACATGTACATAACCAAGTATTAATTACACCGAATCAATGAATGATTATGCCAGGACTTGAAATATTAAACTTGCGAGTATCACGAATTTCTACTCAGAGAAGGTGAAACGTAATATGGCGTTAGAAAAACACTATTCGTCTGCCAGGAAGAGATAACTGCATCGGTATAAACATTAAACTGAAACCACAGATTCTACACGCGTTTGCCTTTTTCAGGCATACATCACTAATGTTACTGAAGATAAATTCTCGCCTACGCTTTCTAATGCTTTACGCTTCACTCACTCTCTCGTTGTCCTTACTTGAATACAAACAAAGAATAGTATTCTTCCCTAATCTTCCAGAAGAACAAAAATGATTTTTAATAGCGATACGTTACAATTTATAATCGTACGTCTATTACAACCTGTTGTTTTTATTTTAAAACAAACAGAAATACATACCTTATCCAAACATCAACGATATTTTATCAACAAGTGACGGTTATTATATCAACTGAAATTTTGTGGTATATTTACTTAACACGCAAAATAACAAGTCATCTGGTGGCACCAATTGATATCTACTTTTATTTTATGCATTTCATAGTAAAAGATCATTCGCATTTGTATATTAACCCAAATATAATATAATCTTAAACCTAAATTTACTAATTGTGGATATTTATTGACAGATAGTAATTTAAAAATTCATATCCATACTCATTCCTATTTTGCACATTTTTTTGTTTTGAGAGGAGAGGAGAATGCAGTTACGCATAACTAGGTACGTTAGCGCGCGCCTGGATTATGCGGGACTTGGCAAGATGATAGCACCTCTACCCACCAAAAAACCCCTCCTCTGTCTCTCTCCTCTATCGGTACAAGAACCAACCCTGGAACCACCTCTCGGCATTACTTCAGGGTTGGTCTTCTTACTGAGTGTACCTCTCATCTTATTATGATCTTCTTCTAGTTAATCCTCTCCTTCTTCTCTCCATGTTCCTCTCCTTATCTTGTCTACCTGATTGAGCTATCATTTTCTTTCGGCAAAGCCCTTGGAATCTAGCCCAGTTCTCCTCGCTATTGACGACCACGTCGATTACGTTATTGGTTGCCAGTATTTCGCCTACGTAATTATCCAACAACGTACTTCCATTGTCCCATCTGGGGCAATTGAACAACGCATGCTCTGCATCTTCACCTTCGACATCACAATCCCAGCATCTTGGGTGTGTCTCTTTCCTAATCGTTCTCTATTAAAAATGCAGGCGTCGTCAATCAGCTTTCTGGTCCAATTATCCTCTCTGCAGTAGAGCTACTCTTCCCTTCATCTTTTATTCGATCACTATCGACATCTTCGGAATGTTATTGTTTTTCCGTATTGCTAGGGCTTTGACACATATCGGTGTGGCATAAAGCACCACCGACTCCCGCACTCCGTAATAGTTTCCTAACTGAGTCGATGGGCCCATTGACGTTCGGCAACGATGTCCTAATCGCTCCTATTAGGGTATCAACCATGACACACACCTTTCCTAGATGTAATGAGAATTTTCTATTATTGTCCTATTGCACCCCAAGATACCTAACCTTCTGTTTAGTCATCAACAGGTACTTGCCCATATTGACGTCCTTGACCTTGTGATACGATTTCCGGTAAGTAGAATCACCTCCGTCTTGTCTTGAGCTAATTTCAATCCAGTTTCGGTACACCACCAATTCTTCCGCTACTTCAATATCGGGCCTACCACCAATCGTGGGACTCCTCTGAATTTTCCTACTAGGCTTAAAGGGATCACCTTCCTCGTCCCCCCTAATCCTCGGTGCAACCGATATGGTGACGTTGTGACTTATTCTGATGTCCGACACTATCCTTGGGTTTTCAATACTAACCGCCAACCTCTTGCTGTTCGCCTTTGCCCCAGTCGCTGCTACTGTACAAGGGGCTGCCTGGGGTTCCACCTCCTAGCCAAAACCGTTCGAATGTATCCAATCATAACCGAAAGAACTCGCCAAGTCGTCAACAAAGAGCCAGTATAATAGAAATAAAACATATATAACGAATAAATAAATAAATAAGTATCTAGGAGCAATACATAGTAATATCCTCATAATTAAATATTATCTTAGAAATTTCTACACAGCTACAATAAACTAAATCTATCAAGCTAAATTTATATAACGCTAAAATAAACTAAATATATCAAGCTAACGCCTGTTAAGCTCAATATAGTAATAAATAAATAAACAATCAGCTAACTAAATAAATAAATAAATGAATAATAACTAAATAATAAATAAACCAACATAGCTAATAATAAATATTAATAATAAATAAGTAAATAAATAAATAATATCAAAACAAATAATAAATAAATAATCAACCAATAGTTAAATAAATAAATAAATAAACGAGTAAAGTAAATAAATAATATATGTAAGAAACGCATATACCTGCATTCCCCAACCCACACGACGCCGCGTAACTCAAATAAAGCCTCCACGTACGCAGCACCCTTCATACTCATTTATTCTTATTTATTCACCAAGGAAGTTTGGCTCGAGTGGCAAAATAAATAAAATAAATAAAATAAATAAAATAAACGATATATAACTAGAACTCTGGTCGACCCGACTTTATTTCTTCATAATAGGAACTTAAGTCGAGCCGGCCGTACATACCCTAGTGTGCTGCCCGTAAGGTGGCGACGCCACACATCGACGCGACAAACCACCTCGCCTGCGCATCGTTCGGCACCACGCGTACGTCCTGCCACTACCATTACAATAATGGCGTCAAATCTATCCACGTGCGCGTCTCGATATTAAAGAAAATCGCGTATTTCTTGTATCTCACGTTGTCGCGCAATGCGAGTGCTACATCACATCCAGTAATACTCAATAACAATTCTTACCCGCTAGTATAAACTCTACGGCGAATACAATCCTCTCCACGCCACGCAGGTGCTCGCCGAGCCCCTGTTTGCCAGCAGGAGCCCGCGACCCGCTGCCCAATCGGTAAGCGTCCGTCCCCGAGAGTTGGTCCTGGGATTTCCCCATTGCATCGAGTGGGCATTGAAGTCCCAGAGGACGAGTACCTTGCGGGGGAGGCATCTTCCGACGCACTCGCCGACCCGTTCCAGGAAGTCCCTGTACGCAGCCAGGTCGATGTTGGGGGAGTCGTATACCGCTACCACCATTACTCCACTTCCGTATGGTCTGGAAGAGCAGATCTTGCGCCCTTCTCGACCTACAGAGATTGCATTGGAGGAGGCGCTTGAACTACTCGGTCACCTCTATGGCCTCCTCCCGACCATCTGCCGCTGCTGCTTTGGCGGTTCTCCCTGGTGTCCTTTCCGCAGCTGCTGGCTCGCGGATTGGTCTCCTCCTCTTGACTTTCGGGGGGGGGGGGCATTCCGCACCGCCCATCCTGTGATTGGCGGGCGTCCCGAGCGACTCGCACAGGGAGCACTTGGGAGCAGAGGCGGGACAGCCTCTGGCGCGGTGTCCGCTTCCGCCGCAACTGTAACACAGGTGCCCTCGATCCTCGTTGGACACGCATGTTGCGCGTACGTGCCCCACCTCCAGGCACCTGAAGCGCTGCAGGGGCCGCTTCGGGATGGCTCGAATCCTGGCGGTTGACCAGCCCAGGGCTATTTTCCCTGCCTGGGATACTTTCCGGGCTCCTGCCACCGGGCACTTGATCCAGGCAGACCCTAGGCCACCTCTGCCGCCGTTCTCGCCGACCTGAACCTCCGCGCAGCCGCATCCTGCCGCCGAGGCCAGTGCTTTCCGCAGCTCCTCCTTCTTGACCGAGATGTCTATCCCGGTCTCTCGAAGCTCCGCCATCCAGGTAGGCGTGGCGACTCTCGCCGCAGTTGGGTATAGCGCCTCGGCCAGACGCGTCGCCAGCAGCGTCGCCAGCAGCGTCGCCAGCAGCGTCGCCAGCAGCGTCGCCAGCAGCGTCGCCAGCAGCGTTTTCCCTGTCCCTGTCTCCAGGGACTCTGATGATGATGGCGCCCGTCATCGCCTTCTTCATCCCCACCTGCTCCACGCCGAGCTCCGAGAGCGGGACCTTCGCTCCGGCTGCCTCGAGGACGTCGGCGTACGACATCCTTGCTCCCTCGTTCAGCGTCAGAGTCACCGCGGATGTTCGCGGTGCGCGAGGGAGCGTGACCGCCTCGGTGCCTGCGACGGTCCTCTGCTTGTTGCGGCGGCGCTCGCTTTCGCCGCGCCTGTCGTCCTGGTCTGGGATTGCTGCTGGCGTACCCTCGTCGGCGGTGCCACGTTCGCCCCTTTCCTCGCTGTCTCTCCTCCAACGGCGACGGCTGTCTTCCTCTGATTTTTGTTCTTCCGTCTCTTCTTCCTCGCCTCTACCACTCTCCACTCCCCACCCTCCTGCTCCCTCGGGAGTGTAACGTCAATTCACATCAGAGACCAGGCCACACACCACGGACAGGATGGCACCCAGATGTCTGCATATCCTTGGCGCGCACCCTCAATAGCCTTAGAGTAATGTTGTCTCATCGAAATTTGTTACTTTTCATCCAAACTCCAAGGTAAATATATTAAATTAATATACACAATGTATCCGGTTGATCTCAGACCACACATATATTTCGAAATTTATTTTTTATTTATGCCAAATTTAAATATATATTATTCGTTTTATATGATTAACAAACCATTCCTTATTCAAATCAACTATATAATATTTTCTCTATTGTTGTGCTTCTTAACTCTTATCATTCTAGTTGAAATTATAAATATTCGATTCAATTGCATTTTGTTCTTAATCGAAGTGCCCCAGGATCATTGGACAATCGACGTGGAGACCGAATACTAGTTTTCTTGCCATTATTTCGCGGTTATGCGTTCGGAATGATGAATACGGCAATAAGTTGCGGTGCAGCTGTGTACATAATGCGAAATTTCGAGATAGAAACGTTACTCAGTTCCGTAGAAAAATACAGAATTACGCATATACCTTTGGTCCCTCCAGTTTTAATTGGTCCTGCGAAGCATCCAATGGTGCCAAATTGCGATTTTAGCAGCGTGAGAGAGATCGTTTCCGGTGCGGCAACGCTTCCGCCGGATGTAAGTTTTTCGTCCAAACTACCTAACGTAATACGTTATAACGTTATTCTATAAAACGTAATACGTTATAACGTTATACGATAAAACGCAATACGTTATAAAATTATATTATATAACGTAACACGTTATAACGTTATACTACCTAACGTAATACGTTATAACGATATACTATAAAACGTAATACGTTATAACGTTACACTATAAAGCATAATATGTTAAAACGTTATACCATATAACGTTATACTATATAACGTAATACGTTATAACGTTATTCTGTGTAACGTCATACGTTATAACGTTATTCTATGTAACGTCATACGTTATAACGTTATTCTATGTAACGTCATACGTTATAAAAATATACTATATAAAATAATACATTATAACGTTACACTATATAAAGTAATACATTATAACGTTATACTATATAAAATAATACATTATAACGTTATACTATATAACGTAATACGTTATTACGTTATACTATATAACGTAATACGTTATAACTTTATACTGTATATCGTAATACGTTATAAAGTTATACTATATAACGTAATACGTTGTAACTTTATACTATAAAACGTAATACGTCATAAAGTTTAAGTATATAACGTTATAGTATATAACATAATACGTTATAACGATATACTATATAACGTAATACGTTATAATGCTACACTGCCTAACGTAATTCGTTATAAAGTTATACTATCTAATGTAATACTTTATAACGTTATAATATACAATGTAATACGATAGAACGTTATTTCATAAAACGTTGTACGTTATAACGTCATACCATGCAACGTAATACATTATAACGTTATACTATATAGCGTAATACGTTATGACGTTATTCTATATAACGTAATACGTTATAAAGTTATTCTATGTAACGTCATACGTTATAACGTTACACTATATAATGTAATACGGTATTATGTTATACTATATAACGTTATTCTATAAGATGTAATACGTTATAACGTTATACCATATAACGTAATACTTTATAACATTATTCTATGTAACGTCATACGTTATAACGTTATTCTATGTAACGTCATACGTTATAAAATTATACTATATAAAGTAATACATTATAACGCTATACTATATACAGTAATACATTATAACGTTATTCTCTAAAACGTAATACGTTATAACGTTATACCATATGTCGTAATACGTTATAACGTTATTCTACATGACGTTAAACGTTATAACGTTATGCCATATAATGTTATACATTATAACGTTATTCTATAAAATGCAGTACGTTATAACATTATACCATATAACGTAATACGTTATTACGTTATTCTATATAACGTAATACGTTATAACGTTATACTACCTAACGTAATGCGTTATAGCGTTATACTATATAACGGAATACGTTATAACGTTATTCTATGTAACGTTATAAGTTATAACATTACACTATATAATGTAATACGTTATTACGTTATACTATATAACCTAATACGTAATGACTTTAAACTATATAACGTAATACGTTATAACGTTATGCAGCGTAACGTCATATGTTATAAGGTTACACTATATAATGTGATACGTTATAACGCTATACTATATAACGTAGTACGTTATAATGTTACACTGCCTAACGTAATACGTTATAACGTTATACTACCTAACGTAATACGTTATAATGCTACACTACCTAACGTAATTCGTTATAACGTTATACTATCTAATGTAATACGTTATAACGTTATACTATACAATGTAATACGTTAGAAAGTTATTTCATAAAACGTAATAAGTCATAACGTTATACCATGTAACGTAATACTTGATAACGTTATTCCATGTAACGTCATACGTTCTGGCGTTATTCTATCTAATGTAATACGTTATAACGTTATACTATACAATGTAATACGTTAGGACGTTATTCCATAAAACGTAATACGTTATAACGTTATAGCATATATCATAATACGCTATAACGTTATTCTGTGGAACGTCATACGTTCTAACGTTACACTATATAATGTAATACGGTATATCGTAATTCTATATAAAGTAAGACGTTTTAACGTTATTCTGTGAAACGTCATACGTTATAACGTTATACTACCTAAAGTAATACGTTATAATGCTACACTACCTAACGTAATTCGTTATAACGTTATACTATGTAATGTAATACGTTATAACGTTATACTATACAATGTAATACGTTAGAATGTTATTCCATAAAACGTGATACGTTATAACGTTATACCGTATATCGTAATGCGCTATAACCTTATTCTGTGGAACGTCATACGTTCTAACGTTACACTATATAATGTAATACGTTATAACGTTATACCCTATAACGTAATACGTTATAACGTTATACCATATAACGTAATACGTTATAACATTATACTATATAACGTAATACGTTATTACGTTATTCTATATAACGTAATACATTATAACGTTATACTACATAACGTAATACGTTATAACGTTATACTATATAACGGAATACGTTAGAACGTTATTCTATGTAACGTTATAAGTTATAACTTGACACTATATAATGTAATACGTTATTACGTTATACTATATAACCTAATACGTAATGACTTTATACTATATAACATAATACGTTATAACGCTATACTATATAACGTAATACGTTATAATGCTACAATACCTAACGTAATACGTTATAACGTTATACTACCTAACGTAATACGTTATAACGTTATACTATACAATGTAATACGTTAGAATGTTATTCCATAAAACGTAATACGTTATAACGTTATACCATATATCGTAATACGTTATAACGTTATTCTATAATATGCAATACGTTATAACATTATACCATATAACGTAATACGTTATAACGTTATACCATATAATGTAATACGTTATAACGTTATTCTATGAAATCCAATACGTTATAACGTTATGCCATATAACGTAAAACGTTAAAGCGTTATTCTATACAACGTAATACCTTATAAAATTATACTATATAACGCAATACGCTATAACGTTATACCATATACTGTAATACGTCATAACGTTATACTATACAATGTAATACGTTAGAATGTTATTCCATAAAACGTAATACGTTATAACGTTATACCATATATCGTAATACGTTATAACGTTATTCTATAATATGCAATAAGTTATAACATTATACCATATAACGTAATACGTTATAACGTTATACCATATAATGTAATACGTTATAACGTTATTCTATGAAATCCAATACGTTATAACGTTATACCATATAACGTAAAACGTTAAAGCGTTATTCCATACAACGTAATACCTTATAAAATTATAATATATAACGCAATACGCTATAACGTTATACCACATACTGTAATACGTTATAACGTTATACTATATAACGTCATACGTTATAACGTTACACTATAAAACATAATATGTTATAACGTTATACCATATAACGTTATACTATATAACGTAATACGTTATAACGTTATTCTGTGTAACGTCATACGTTATAACGTTATTCTATGTAACGTCATACGTTATAAAATTATACTATATAAAATAATACATTATAACGTTATACTATATAAAGTAATACATTATAACGTTATACTATATAAAGTAATACATTATAACGTTATACTATATAACGTAATACGTTATTACGTTATACTATATAACGTAATACGTTATAACTTTATACTGTATATCGTAATACGTTATAAAGTTATACTATATAACGTAATACGTTGTAACTTTATACTATAAAACGTAATACGTCATAAAGTTTAAGTATATAACGTTATAGTATATAACATAATACGTTATAACGATATACTACCTAACGTAATACGTTATAACGATATACTATAAAACGTAATACGTTATAACGTTACACCATATAACGTCATACGTTATAACGTTATACTATTTAGCGCAATACGTTATTACGTTATTCTATATAACGTAATAAGTTATAACGTTATACTATATAACGTAATACGATATAACGTAATTCTATGTAACGTCATACGTTATAACGTTACACTATATAACGTAATACGGTATAACGTTATACTATATAATGTAATACGTTATAACGTTATTCTATAAAATGCAATACATTATAACGTTCTACCATATAACGTAATCCGTTATAACGTTATTCTATAAAATGCAATACGTTATAACGTTATACCATATAACGTAATACGTTATAACGTTATTCTATGTAACGTCATACGTTATAAAATTCTACTATATAAAGTAATACGTTATAACGTTATACTATATAACGTAATAGTGTATAACGTTATACTATATAACGTAATACGTTATAACATTACACTATCAAACTGAATATGTCATAACGTTATACCATATGTCGTAATTCGTTTAAACGTTATTCTATAAAATACAATACGTTATAATGTTATACTCTATAACGTAATACGTTATAACGTTATACCATATAATGTAATACGTTATAACGTTATTCTATAAAATGCAATACATTATAACGTTCTACCATATAACGTAATACAGTATAGCGTTATACTATATAACGTAATACGTTATAGCATTACTCTATAAAACTGAATTTGTTATAACGTTATACCATATGTCGTAATTCGTTATAACGTTATTCTATAAAATGCAATACGTTATAATGTTATACCATATAACGTAATACGTTATATCGCTATACCATAAAATGTAATACGTTATAACGTTATACTATATAACGTAATACGTTATAACGATATACTATGTAACGTTACATTATATAATGTAATACGTTATAACGTCATACTATATAACATAATACGTTATTACGTTATTCTATCTAACGTAATACGTCATAAAGTTATACTACAAAACGTAATACGTTATAAAGTTATTCTGCGGAACGTCATGCGTTGTAACGTTACTCTATATAATGTGATACGGTATAACGTTATACTATATAACGTAATACGTTACTACGTTATTCTGTCTAACGTAATACGTTATAAAGTTATACTATAAAACGTAATACGTTATAAAGTTATTCTGCGGAACGTCATGCGTTATAACGTTACTCTATATAATGTAAAACGGTATAACGTTATACTATATAACATAATACGTTATAACGTTATACTATAAAACGCAATACGTTATAACGTTATTCTATGTAACGTCATACGTTATAAAATTATACTATATAAAGTAATACATTATAACGTTATACTATATAACGTAATACGGTATAACGTTATACTATATAACGTAATACGTTATAACATTACACTATAAAACTGAATATGTTATAACGTTATACCATATGTCGCAATTCGTTATAACGTTATTCTATAAAATGCAATTCGTTATAATGTTATACCATATAACGTAATACGTTATAACGTTATACCATAAAATGTAATACATTATAACGTTATACTATATAACGTAATACGTTATAACGTTATACAATATAGCGTTATACTATATAACATAATGCGTTATAAAGTTATACTATAAAACGTAATACGTTATAAAGTTATACTAAAAAACGTAATACTTTATAACTTTATACCATAAAACGTAATATGTTATAACGTTATTCTATAAAACGTCATACGTTATAAAATTCTACTATATAAAGTAATACGTTATAACGTTATACTATATAACGTAATACTGTATAACGTTATACTATATAACGTAATACGTTATAACATTACACTATCAAACTGAATATGTCATAACGTTATACCATATGTCGTAATTCGTTTAAACGTTATTCTATAAAATGCAATACGTTATAATGTTATACTCTATAACGTAATACGTTATAACGTTATGTCATATAATGTAATACGTTATAACGTTATTCTATGTAACGTAATACGTTATAAAGTTATTCTATGTAACGGCATACGTTATAACGTTACACTATATATTGTAATACGTTATAACGTTATTCCTTGGAACGTCATACGTTATAACGTGACACTATATAATGAAATACGGTATAACATTATACTATATAACGTAACACGTTAGAACGATATTCTCTAAAACGTAATACGTTATAACGTTATACCATTTGACGTAATACGTTATAACGTTATTCTACAAGACGTTAAACGTTATAAGGTTATGCCATATAATGTAATACGTTATAACGTTATTCTATAAAATGCAATACGTTATAACATTATACCATATAACGTAATACGTTATAACGTTATACCATATAACGTAAAACGTTAAAGCGTTATTCTATACAACGTTATACGTTATAAAATTATACTATATAACGCAATACGCTATAACGTTATACCATATACTGTAATACGTTATAACGTTATACTATATAACACAATACGTTATAACGTTACACTATAAAACATAATATGTTATAATGTTATACCATATAACGTTATACTATATAACGTAATACGTTATAACGTTATTCTGTGTAACGTCATACGTTATAACGTCACGCTATATAATGTAATACGCTAGTACGTGATACTATATAACGATATACAATATAACGTTAAACTCTATAACGTAATACGTTATAACGTAATACCATATAACGTAATACTTTATAACGTTATTCTATGTAACGTCATGCGTTATAACGTTATTCTATGTAACGTTATACGTTATAACGTTACACTATATAACGTGATACGATATAACGTTATACTATATAACGTCATACGTTATAACGTTACACTATATAACGTAACTCGTTATAACGTTATACTATATAACGTAATACGTTATTACGTTATACTATATAACGTAATAAGTTATAACATTGTAGTATCGTGGACGAAAGGCCTAAGAAATATCGGGCGAACTATAAACAATGTCGCCAGAAAGTCGAAGCACCGACAGGCCCAACAATGTATCGTCGGTCTTTCGGTCGAATAGGTTACGCAAAAAAAGGCCTACGTGACTTTGACTACGAGCGGTTGCGGAGCACGTGCGTGGTGCGCTAAGAAAAAGACAAAGGAACGATGAGTCAGTCGAAAAACAGAGTGTGATTAGAAAAGCAGAGTGCGAGCCGAGGAGCCGAGTGCGAGTTGAGCGGAGACAGAGGTTGCGAGTGGCGTTGCCGAGAGAGTGTGGTTTGCGCTGTTTTCTGTGCGTTTGGCGTGAATAGTTCAGGTTGAACAACAATCGTCTTTTTCTGTCTGATTAACATCTCTATTGTCCACTCTTTGTAAACACATTATATCACGATATTACATTTTTGGGGGCTCAGCCGGGATTGGACAAGACAGAAAACGAAACGGTTTAACAGAGCTATTCGAGCTAGTTGTGAATTTACCGGTACGCGGTGCGGTAAAAGACGATATCGTTGACTGTTTAAGTTCGTGTAGTGTAAAAAATGGCAAACGTCGGGGACGAACGATTGTCGGGTGAAGAGGGTTCGACGCTGGAGGAGCTGAGGAGTAAGCTCGCGCGAATGAACCTCCCTATATCGGGTGCGAGGTCAGTGCTGATTGCAAGACTGAATCGGGCGTGTAGGGCTGGACAATCGTATCGTAAGGGATCGACGGGCGGTGAAGAGCTAACCGGTCAACGAGATCTAGGAAACGTACAGAGAGCTGAGCGTGATTGTAACGAAGATGAAGATGTTGAGAAAATGAATACGAAGGAGTTGAAGGAGCGCCTCGCTAGTTTGGGTTTAAAAACGACGGGAAGAAAAGTAGAATTACGCGCACGGCTACAAGCGGCCATGGATAGTAACGACATATCGTCGGAAGAAGAAAGCGACGACGAAAGTGAGGATGAAGATGACAAGAAAAACGCAAGAGGATACAAAAGAGATGCGCGAAGGGTGTATCAGGACCGCGATGAATATTGTCGAAGGGCATGCGTTGGTTCGACACTGAGTTTTAGAGACGTCGAAGATGCATTAGAGTCGTTTAGTGGCGACAAAGGTGAAAATGTCGAACGATGGTTCGAGTCGTTCGAGGAAGTCGCTGATACGTGCATGTGGTCGGATGGGCAGAAGGCAGTCTACGCCAGGAAGCTGCTGAAGGGATCAGCGAAAATATTTGCGAGATTCGAGTGTCATGCCAGGACTTGGCATGAGTTGAAGAGGGGGCTAGTGAAAGAATTTTCGGGGAAAGTCAACAGTAGGCAAGTTCATCAGAAACTTGAAGAAACGAAAAAGGAGAGTGATGAAGCATGTTTGGCTTACATGTACCGTATGCTCGAAATAGCCAGCCATGTGGACATGGAGGAGGAAGCAAAGGTGGAATACATAGTGGATGGAATAATAGACGACGAGAACAATAAGGCTGTATTGTACGGCGCTACGTCAATCAAAGAGTTGAGGAAGAGGTTAGTGATGTACGAAGAGCAGAAGAGTCGCAGAGCAAAGTCGATTGTGAAGCCGGCTAAAACCCAGAAGAACGGGAAGCCCAGTCAATCTGTAGATGTAATGAAGAAAAGAAGATGCTTCATTTGCGGTAGTGAGGATCATCTAAGTGTTAAATGTCCGGAGAGGGGAGAAGGTGTTAGGTGTTCCGAGTGCAGCGGATTTGGACATATTGCAGCGAGGTGTACGGCACGACCGAAAGAGACTTGCGTAGTGTCAAGATCCGAAAAAGGGAAGTATGTGAAAGAAGTGGCGATAGATGACTGTAGGTTTGTGGCATTAGTGGATACGGGTAGTGATCTCACGTTCATCCGGTCAGACGAGTATGCGAGGTTAGGGTCACCATCGCTAGGTAAATGCAAGTTTAAGTTCGACGGTTTTGGTTCCGCTGGCATTGAGACCTGGGGTGAATTCACTAAGGTAATGACGGTTGACGGGTGTAAACTGCCAATCACTTTGCACGTTGTTTCAAACAAAATATTGATGAAGCACGGCTTGTTGTTAGGCACTGATTTTCTGGATCAGGTAGAGTTACGGGTTAAACGGGGCGAAGTGACTTTCTTGCGGCTTGACGAACAGACTAACAAAGACGTGTCGGATGTGTTTAGAATTAACGTAGTAGAACAGACTGACGAAACAGACCTAACACACGTACAGGAACCGCATTATCGTGAAGCGATTCGAGATATCGTTAGGGGTATAGGCCGGAGAAGAAGCGAGACGTCGGAATAACCGCAAAAATAGTTTTGGAAAGCGACAAGCCGGTAGCGCGAAGACCGCGAAGACTGGCGCCGTCGGAAAGAAAGGAAGTAGATGATCTGATGGAAGCGTGGACAAACGAGGGTGTCATCAAATCGTCAGACTCGGAGTATGCGAGTCCGATAGGTGTAGTTAGAAAGAAAGATTTGTGTGTGCGTGCGGCTAGATGGGCCTTGTTACTAGGCGAGTTTAAGTATCAGGTGTCTCATCGGCCGGGGAAAAGTATGCAGCATGTAGATGCTTCGAGTAGGAACCCCCTGCCGAGCACTATGTATGTAACGGAGAGTGAAGACGGGCTGATTGCACGGTTGAGAAGGGCACAGAACAAGGACATTGAAGTCCGTAGGATTTTGGACGCCGCAACGTGCAGTCAGGCCGATGGGCAGGTAGTAAGAAACAATATTTTGTATAAGGAGTGTAAGGACGATGTGCTAATAGTAGTATCGAAGGCGATGCGGGCTCAAGTAGTCAGGCAAGCGCACGAGCGTGGGCATTTCGAGGTTACCAAAACAGAAGCTATGGTCAAGAAGGACTTCTGGTTCAAGGGGTTACGCGAAAAGGTCGAACACGTGGTATCCAACTGCCTTGACTGTAGCCTAACCGAACGAAACATAGGTAAGCTAGAAGGGAACCTGCGAAATTACAAGAAAAGAAGAAAGCGTGCGAAGCAGTACCGAAGGAAGGACACGCACACACCTAGATTTCATGAAGCCCTGGGTCCTAAACGCCGAAAGTGACGCATCTGATGACAGCGAGATAGAAGGCAACATCTGAGGGCAGATGTTATTGCAGGATGGCCGAGTGTAGTATCGTGGACGAAAGGCCTAAGAAATATCGGGCGAACTATAAACAATGTCGCCAGAAAGTCGAAGCACCGACAGGCCCAACAATGTATCGTCGGTCTTTCGGTCGAATAGGTTACGCAAAAAAAGGCCTACGTGACTTTGACTACGAGCGGTTGCGGAGCACGTGCGTGGTGCGCTAAGAAAAAGACAAAGGAACGATGAGTCAGTCGAAAAACAGAGTGTGATTAGAAAAGCAGAGTGCGAGTCGAAAAGCAGAGTGCGAGTCGAGGAGCCGTGTGCGAGTTGAGCGGAGACAGACGTAGCGAGTGGCGTTGCCGAGAGAGTGTGGATTGCGCTGTTTTCTGTGCGTTTGGCGTGAATAGTTCAGATTGAACAACAATCGTCTTTTTCTGTCTGATTAACATCTCTATTGTCCACTCTTTGTAAATACATTATATCACGATATTACAACATTATACTATAAAACGTAATACGTTATAAAGTTATACTATATAACATAATACGTTATAACTTTATACTATAAAACGTAATACGTTATAACGTTATTCTATGTAACGTCATACGTTATAAAGTTATACTATATAAAGTAATACATTATAACGTTGTACTATATAACGTAAAACGGTATAACGTTATACTATAATGTAATACGTTATAACATTACACTATCAAACTGAATATGTTATAACGTTATACCATATGTCGTAATTCGTTTAAACGTTATTCTATAAAATGCAATACTTTATAATGTTATGCTCTATAACGTAATACGTTATAACGTTATACCATATAACGTAATACGTTATAACGTTATTCTATGTAACGTCATGCGTTATAACGTTATTCTATGTAACGTTATACGTTATAACGTTACACTATATAACGTGATACGATATAACATTATACTATATAACATCATACGTTATAACGTTACACAATATATCGTAACTCGTTATAACGTTATACTATATAACGTAATACGTTATAACTTTATACTATAAAACGTAATACGTTATAACGTTATTCTATAAAACGGAATACGTCATAACGTTATACCATATAACGTAATACGTTATAATGTTATACTATATAACGTCATACGTTATAACGTTACACTATATAATGTAATATGTCATTACGTTATACTATAAAACGTAATACGTTATTACGTTATACTGTATAACGTAATACGTTATAACTCTATACTATAAAACGTAATACGTTATAACGTTATTCTATAAAACGTCATACGTTATAACGTTATTCTGTCGAACGTCATGCGTTATACCGTTACTCTATATAATGTAATATGATATAACGTTATACTATATAACGTAATACGGTATAACGTTATACCATATAACGTAATACATTATAACGTTATTCTATAAAACGGAATACGTCATAACGTTATACTATATAACGTGATACGATATAACGTTATACTATATAACGTCATACGTTATAACGTTACACTATATAATGTAATATGTCATTACGTTATACTATAAAACGTAATACGTTATAACGTCATACCATATAACGTTATACTATATAATGTAATACGTTATTAGGTTACACTATATAACGTTATATGTTATTACGTTATACTATAAAACGTAGTACGTTATAACGTTATTCTATAAAACGGAATACGTCATAACGTTATACCATATAACGTAATACGTCATAACGTTATACCATATAACGTAATACGTCATAACGTTATACCATATAACGTAATACGTTATAATGTTATACTACATAACGCAATACGTTATTACGTTATTCTATGTAACGTAATACGTTATAACGTTATTCTGCGGAACGTCATGCGTTATAACATTACTCTATATAATGTAATACGATATAACGTTATATTATATAACGTAATACGGTATAACGTTATACCATATAACGTAATACGTTATAACGTTATACCATATAACGTAATACGTTATAACTTTATACTATATAACATAATACGTTATTACGTTATTACGTTATCCCTATAGAACGTAATACGTTATAACGTTATTCTGCGGAACGTCATGCGTTATAACGTTATTCTATATAAGGTAAATCGGTATAACGTTATACTATATAACGTAATACGTTATTACGTTATTCTATCTAACGTAATACGTTATAAAATTATACTTGTCGGAGATAAGGTGACACCGGTGCCTTCCCTCTGAAACCTCGGGAAGATCCATAGAAACATTGTAATTAAAATCTACAGTTGTAACTAAACGATTTGCCGTCATTCTAACCAATTGTATTTGTTTAAGTCTTGTGACAATGAGCTTGGGCTCAAGGCGACAATTAGTCGCCGAACGTGGCCGCGGTCAACGGGACGAACTCTCCATCTAACAAAGGCATTAAGTAACCCTATAGCTCTCCTTAAAAGAAAGATTTGTAGCGGCACGTGGCAGTAAACGTTCCAACGGTTTCTATCCCGTAGCTCGCCGCACGTAGATCCTATTCTCCGGGCAGGATGTTTACCAGACGCCGACGCGTCTCCGCAGTACGTGATCGGCTAGCCCGAGGACCGTTATAAACACTAATATCTAGGTACCTGAAATCCTTAAACAGATAAACAATCTTTGTACTAGTTACAGGAAGACAGGAGAGACCTATTTTTCCACGAACGACGTCTCCCACTAGCAACCTTCCCTCGAGGGCGGCTAGCATCCTTTTCTAACTACCGATATGGAGATTGGCCAATTAGCAGCAACGTCAATTTCCCTTACTTTCCGAACGTAGGATATCCCCGACGAATCCGATGATCTCGTGTCCTTAGACACGCCCCATCATAGTTTTCCTCTGAGGTATCACCGGGACGGAAAGTCATTCTCTCTTGCGATTTTATCGACAAAAAGATTAACGCCTTACGGTCAGTGAATATTAACAAAGAATCCGACTTAGATTTTGCGAGTGCGTACGACTACCATCCCGTTGTCCGCGGATTCGTTATCGAACCTAAGGCCATTGTCACTAGCGTCGCGAGTGTGTGATCATTGTGAGTTTGTGTCAACTCTGTAACATTTTTGCGTGTGTCAATAAAAGTAACTTCAGTGTAAGAAAATGGATAGCTTCAGTGAAGAATCCTTACCTGTTCCAAGCCCCCGCCACGAGGACGACTCGGGCCCAGATTCGGACATTGACTCAACATATATATTACAATTATTTTATTTAATTACATATAAAATTTATATAAATTTATTTGAAGATTATTAATAATTTTTTTTATTTGATAAATTTTATAAATTTTTTAAATTTTAATATATTTTATAAGTTTCTATATTTTAAATTTTAATGTTTTAGTAAAAATTTATTTATTTATATATATATAAATATATAATATAAATGAAATAATTTAATGATTAGTAATTTAATTAGAATAATGTTAATAAATTTAATTTATAAATATTTTAAAAATATTTAATATTATTTTAATTAAATTTTTTATATATTGATATAAATATATAATTATAAAATTTTGAATTTATTTTAGACTGATGAAAATTGGTCACCTTACGATCGCGTTGGTTTATTTATGCTGGTCGAGGGGATACCGGTAAATTTCCATTCGCCTTTGTTAGACGGTTGCATGAAGCGGCGACATTGTTTTTGCCCGAAGTTTACTTATTATTATTACAGTATGTCCTAACGTTGTTGATACTCCGAGGCAAGATCACACGTGGCTCGATTTGTCCCTCAGCTCGTGTGTCGCTACAATATTATATAAATTTTTATGTATGGGATGCGGAACAAATTAAACGGGTCTGAAAAAAGCAAATTCTTGAACTAAAACAGCAACAATTATTAGTAGCAAAAATATCGAAAGTAATAAGAAGAAGTTGTAAAATACACGATTTCTTAAAAAATGTTGCAGATTATGACAAAAAGAAAAGCACTGGTCGGTCGTCATCGTTATCCGATCGTGATAAGCGAGCAATTTTGCGTGTAGCAAGTACCAGTACTATTTTCAGACGAAAAATAATCAACTTGGATGATCCTGATGGGATTATTTTCATGACATAAGAAAAGAGACAATGTCGGCAATTCGAAGACAAATAGGAGGAGGCAGCGTGATGGTTTGGGCCGGCATCAGTTATTTCGGCAAGACATGTATCAAGTTCATCGATGGGAGAATGAATAGTGTCCGGTACATAAATTTATTCAACGAACAAATAAATAATCATGCAGAACGCGTTTCTGGACCTGATTACATCTTTCAACAAGATAATGCACCTGTACACACATCAGGATTGGTCCAATCATACTTTAATGCAAATATATATCTGTTTTGCCGTGGCTAGCACGCTCCCCGGGCCTTAATGTTATTAAAAATTGCTGGGCAGAACTTGTTCACGGCGTATACGCGAATGGAAAGCAGTGTCAACACGTACAAGAATTAAAAAATGCAATTGTACGCGAATGGGATACATTGAGTCAAAATTATATTCAGAAACTACATAAATCGATAGCAAATCGTACAATAGAAGTAATAGAAAATAAAGGGGATGTACTCATTTTTTTTTTGTTACACACTAAATCTCATAATATTTTTAATTATTTTCAACAAACCGCATATCCTGAGCTCATAATGTTTTGATACTATACGTTACAGACGAAAAACGTTACATGCGTCATTGAGTAATTGAAGATAGCTCACATGGGCTATCTCTTTCATGGGCATGATCGCATTCAAAGATCATGGTTTATATAAAATAAGTAGTTACATTGAAAGGCAAGAATCGCACGCTAAAAATGTGGGAAAAATGACAAATAAGGAAAAATTCCACAGGATCTTAGGGCATGTAAACTTTAATTATTTAGATAAAATGTGTAAAAAAAAAATTAGTTGAGGGAATGCCAGAAAATTTTGAGTAAGTACAATTAAAATGTGGCACACGTGTCCAAAATAAAATGCACAATTTACCGTTCCAAAATAACCGTAGTAGAGCACGCGAGATTTTCGAATTAGTACATACCGATTTAAATGGACCTCATAAAAATACCGGGTTTGATGGATCTAAATATTTCTTAACATTTATAGACGATTACAGTAAGTGCGCATTGATTTATACTTTGAAATCAAAAGATGAAGTTTACATTTGTTTCCTTGATTATACCAACAAAATGGAAAATCTTACTGGTAAGAAGATAAAGAGATTAAGATGCGATAATGGAAAAGAATATATGAACAAAAACATGTACAATCTAACTAGGGCAAAGGAAATTGTCGTGGAACCATGCCCACCTTATGTTCACGAATTAAATGGAACAGCTGAGCGCTACAATAGAACAATTATGAATTCCGCTAGATGCTTATTACATGATTCAAAGCTGAATATTAAATATTGGCCGGAAATAGTTAGAGCCGCGGCGTACTTAAAAAATAGGACCATTACGAACACATATGAAAATAAAACACCATTTGAAATATTTTTTAAAAGGAAACCGAATATAAATAATTTAAGATTGTACGGAAGTAGAGTTTTCGTAAGAATACCTGAAATTAAAATAAATTCGAAATGGGACAAAATAGCAGACACTGGGATACTTGTAGGTTATGAAAACATTGGATATAGGATCCTAGTTAATAATAAAATTATAATTGCAAGGCACGTAGAATTTATAGATGAAGATGATAATTTAGACGGATTTCAAGGAGAAGATGAATCAGACAATGAAACAGAAAAGGATTTTGACGAACATTCGGATTCAAACGAAATTCATGAAAATGAAATAAATGACGAAAAGGTCGAGCAGGTTGCAATAAAAGCGGAGAGAAAGTTAAGTAACAAATCAGAAAGAAAACTTGAGGACATAGAAAATAATTTGAGAAGGTCAGGACAGGGAAGAAAGAAACCTCAAAGATATGGCCAAACGAGCTCATATTTCATTTATGTGAATGTAGTTAGCGCAGACAGTCCTCAAACCTATGAAGAAGCTTTAAGTGGAGATGACAGCGGTTCATGGAAAGAAGCAATGGATCGAGAAATGAATAGTTTAATCAAAAATAAGACCTGGCAACTAGTAGAGAAACCAAAAGACAAAAAAGTATTAGACTTGAAATGGGTATATACGAATAAATCTGATAATCGTAAGAAAGCACGATTAGTCGTTCGAGGCTTCCAACAAAATGAAGTACTGGAAGATTTATACTCTCCAATGGCAAAAATGTAAACGTTGAAGTTATTACTATCTTATTGTTGTCAATATGGTTTGACGATTATGCAAATGGATGTAGAAACAGTATTCCTAAACGAAACTATAAAATCGGAAGTATTTGTAAAACAACCTATAGGTCACGACAATAAAAGCGGGAAAGTATGTAAATTAACAAAAACGTTATATGGATTGCATGAAAGTTCAAGAGCTTGGTATGAATGTTTCCACGAGTATATGAAAAAATTAGGATTTCAAAGAAGTAAGAGTGATTATTGTCTGTATATGAAGTATGAGAGCGATGATGTTATATATTTAATTCTATTCGTAGACGACTTATTAACATGTGGAAAAAACAAAAGAAAAATCGATGAGATTAAAAACAAATTGTCAAACCAATTTGCGATGAAGGACTTAGGTGAAGTAAAGACTTACTTAGGAATAAACATTGAATACGATAATAAGAAGTGTAAGATGAAATTAGATCGAAGTAGTTATATAGAGTCATTAGCGAGACAATATAATATAGAAAATAGTAAATTTTACATCAATAGTATAATTTACATCAATGGAACAAAACTTAAGTTTAGAACCCGCACAATCAGCCTCAGACGATATAAGATATAGAAATCTCATAGGAGCTTTATTATATATTAGTACTGGAACAAGATTAAACGTTAGAGATAGTGTAAACTATTTAAGTCGATTTCAAAACAGTTACAACGAGACCCACTATAAATATGCATTGAGAATTTTGAAATATTTATATTTAACTAGGAAATTAAAGTTATAAAAACTTATAAAAGAAATTTGAATGCTGAAGTTATTGATTGTTTTGTTGACGCTGATTGGGCTGGAGATAAAGTAGATAGAAAATTCACTACGGGATTTATCATAAGATTTTTCGGAAACGCAATTTACTGGAAATCAAGAAAGCAAAGTGGCGTGACAAAATCATCAACAGCCGCCGGGTATGTAGCTTTATCGGAAGCTGTGAGCGAAATTAAATTTGTAAGAGAATTGTTGAAAGATTTCAAAATAATGATCGAGACGCCAATAAAAATTTACGAAGATAATTCTGGAGCGATTGCGATATCAAAATTTGGTAGCTTGACAAAAAATTCTAAGTACATTGAAGTTCATTTCCATTTTGTGCACGAAAGTTACGAAAATAAAGAGATTGACATTATAAAAGTAGATTCAGAAAATAATGTAGCTAATATTTTAACGAAGGCTATAGGGAGAAACAAATTTGAAAATTTTAGATTACTTTTAAGAATAGTTTGATTGACTTATAAAAGGAAATGAATATGCAGCACAAAAAATTGAGGAGGTGTGTTGAGATTTGTATAATTTTCTGTGCTGGACTGGGTTAAGTGCGTAGTAGAGATACTTGTATGTGGGTATCAGTGTGTGGAGGTATGTGTGTGGGCGGCGTCTCGAAAGCAGATCAATGTAAACTGTTCAGTCGGTTAACAGTCGGGTATAGAAGAAAGTGGTGAGACGCGTGCAAGTGTGTATCGATGAATATATAAGAAATCCTCCATAAAATAAATATATTACTACTCTAATGTTAATCCTCAGTATCAATTTAGTGTTCCTATAACATTATTTCGGCTTCAAAGATCGACAATTCTCAACATTAGTACAAAAATCTGAGCAAACCAATAATCAGATTACCCACTACTAAATCTATCAACATTCTATTCCTCAGAAGTTCTCCCAGAAAATTTTAAGTACGCGCATCGTATCTTTTTAAAACCTATCACATCATTGATCGCGTCTCGCCGCTAACAGAATCTCTAGTACCACTATTCGCCAATTTTCACTAGCCCTTTTATTGCCATAACTTGAAAGCGTATAAATGCCAGAAAGAATATCTCCACGTCCCGTAACCGGAGGCATTTCATTTTCCAGAATTGTTGAATTTCGCGTTGTACGCCTGGAAAAGGGGCGAGAGTACACGTACGCGAGCCCACTACGATTAATCATTCTGTTTTTCGATGCTGCCTCTCCCGACTTCGTGCTACCTCGTTTTTTTTTTCGTTTTCGGCCAGTTATAATGGAGGAGTCGGGGGTAATTGTTTGCTCACAGTACGAATAACAAGGGCGTCAAAAGCCGGACGAGCCAGCAGATTCGTTAGGCAAGTATTTAACGAAAAATGACGCGGCGTTTCCCCGAGCTGTCTCCACCCATTCTCGTCCGGTTAGTTTGTGTTTTAACTCGTTACGTCCATCCCTTTCATCGATCAAAAAAAGAACTACTACTACTACTACTACTACAAATACTAAAAGCGAGCATAATGACAAAGTAGTAACAAGAATGACTTCCCGTGCTCTGGATAGTCCAGAGGATGCGGAGTCATTGGTAGTTACCTTCTTCTATGGCAGTTTGCCGGGCTTCTTCGGCTCGTAACCTCTTCTTTCTTCGGGCGCAATGCCCACTGAAACTTACATCTAAGCTCGAGACTTTCTAAATAGCAAACCAAAAAATAAAGTACAAAGGTGAAATAAAAAGATAAATCGCGGAAGCTGATCCAAGTGCACATAAATGAACAACGATCATATAGCGATCGCTGTCCGTTCGCATCTGCATGCTCGAGCAATATTAACGTTCGTTTCGAAAACTACTCGCGATCACGACCGCGAAATTAAATAAATCGACGAGCAAAGCCAGACGCGATGACACGTTCCATTCGTGTCAGCTTTACCGTCGATTATTCGAATGAAATTCCCTGAAGCAGGTTGGTCACTCGAAAACGCGTCTACCCGATCAGAGGTTCACCTCCACGGTTCTCACACATATCACCAGGGCGCAAGAGCCTCCACTAGAGAGAATGTCCCGAGATGCCTCCAACACCCGAGCTTAACACGCAACATGTACACTCTAATTTACGTACCATTTTCCTGAAATCGACTGACGAAGGCTAGTGACCATTGCGCAAAAAGTGATAAAACACATCTAAAGAAATTATATCGTTAAAATAAATATAAGTAAACTTGGAATTATAATTGTAATTTACAGCAATATTAACAGCGTGTTGCGCTTAATCGTGTAGCTAATATTACCACGAATTGTGATTGTATTGATACGTCTCCACATTTTTCGTATCTTAAGTTGTAGCGAATGAGAAGAACGACGCAATTCCACAGCCTAACCACACACACACACACACAATGTGGAAAATACGTCGTGCACGATACCCTAACACATGGTCAGCAGCTGAGAAATTTTTGCATTAATTATAGTCATCGTGCCCAATGTCTTTTTCCCATTCAAGTAACACCTGAGCACGTGAATGACATCCTGTCAATGGGCACGGCAATTGTTAAATCTGAAAATCCTAATCTAAAAGCATGATTAGTTTGTCTCATTTGTATTTAACGGACTAACGTCCTTTGATTTTACATTTTATTACTTCGTTTTGGATTATAATAACTCTGCTTTATTAATTTAATAAATTACTGAAATTTTAATATTATCAAAAAAGTAACATTAATTGAAAAAAGACTAAGACTCGATGAAATAGAATAATTGTCTCTAAATGCATTACCAAGATAGAAATAATCTTCGGCAATCTCTTCGTCAAAGCACATTTCCAAAAATGCAGAAACAGCGTTCAAAATTATTGCTTTGTTTCAAAAATCTGCCTGTCGCGAAGTTTCTTCTTGCACATAAAATTTCACACATTCTTGTACGGAAAAGAAATAAATTTTAATTCATATTTTAAATTCTACTTACGTTTATAGTATCTGAAGTCAAACAAAAGAATGTGATATATTATAATTAATATTGTCACAAAATGAATGTATCGCGTATTGCATGTATCGTCATTATCATTGAGTAAAAATTGCATCTTTCATTCCAACGAAATCGGAGGGCATCCGATTTTTCCTTCGGTACCTCTTATTTATACTAAAATTCATTGCTTAAGATTAAGTGTATTTATGTCATACAAGTATATTCGTCTAGATATTTGCCTTTTGCAAATATTTATACTGAATACTATTATACATATTTGTCAGTACCACGAATATATTCTCAAATTTATATGTTTAAACTAATTATTAAAAAATTAATGATTATAATCGCGATGTGTAAGAAGACCTATCCTGAACTAATAAATAAAGATATGAAAAAAAATGTTACTACTCACGGGTGTAAAAAATACCCGCGGTCACTATGCTCGCAAAAAATTCTACATAATACAACCAGTCACCCGTGCCGATTCGGACCTTTCATCCTACGACATAATTGAGTGACCGGAGGAACAAAAACGCATGCGACTCACCATTAGAAGCGAAGAAGCGGAAAACGTTCCCATCGACACTGCATTATCTCAGCAAATATCATTTCAAAGACTAACATCAGGCAGGAACTGTCGAAAATCCAATGGTGGAAATGGAGGTTATGAAAAATCTGTTACAACACAAAATACGATAAGTGATCGCTGATTATTTGGAATGTTGGAGATTGTGAAAAATGGAAATTTATTACACTCCTAACTTTAGTAATAATAAAGATTGAAATTCTAATAAACATCCATAAATGTAAAAACTGAAACTCTAATATAAAAGTTTAAAATCTAGAAATCAAAAATCTAACGATTTTTTAAATATATTAGTCATTTGTTTTATAATTTGGTATTAAGACTTTAACACTTTTTTTATTTTAATAGAAGAATAATCTTAGAAAACCCTAACCTATGAAATTTTCAATCAAATTGTATTTCTTAATCAATAGTATTGAAAGCAAAATATACAGAATACACATAATTCAAGTAAGATATGTGAAGTTACTTACATTCTTGGCTTTTGAGCCATCGTTGGAGCATTCCCAAAAAAGACAAAGAAGTTTAAGCTGTGATATGTCTATAACAAAACAGAAAATATCATTAATATTGTTAATACACAATGATAAGCATGGAAATTTAACAACAATAAAGACTAAACTCTGATAAGTATATAAATTGAAACTCTAATATAAAAGTTTGAGAATAAAACATTCACTGATTTTTGATACGTATCAGACAGTTTTATTGTACCTTAATGTTAAGATTTTAAGACTTTATTTCAATTAAAAAGGACATTTACAGCTTTCTAAATTATCAATCGTTTTATTGTATAATTAACAATATTTCACAAAAAAAAATATATAATAAATAGAACAAATTGAAATACAATATGTAAAACTACTTACATTCTTGAGATCCTGCAGAGGCTTTGTCTTCTTGATGCACTGACTCTATTATCGAAAAAGAATATTCAAAAGAATATAAAATAAGACCACATTACCACGACCGCAAAAATTATAACCGGCGAACAAGAGCTCTAATGTCGCGTAGAAAATTGTTTGATAAAATTTGACTACTTTCGCGTGTGATTATTTAATTGAATTTAATCAAAACGACCGTGATTGGAAAATATTGAAAAATACTTTTGCGGAGCAAACACTGACTCTACAAACCGCATTGCACGCGGTCAAAAATATTCCCTAAAAATAGAATTGTTTATGGGTAGTGTGGGGTGGGATGGGATGGGGAGTAGAAAAGAAGCGAAATATAGTTTCGATGTCTTTCATCTTTTCTCTATCAAACGTTTATTTAGAAAATAGTGCTACTTTTCTTTTACGTATGAAAAATATTAATTTAAAATTACAACATATTTCTAGATATCGAACAAATGTTTGCGAATACCATGAATGCAATGTAAGCAGTTGCAAGAATTATACTATGAATGTTCGTTACTAGAATATGAGATATACACTCCACTAATACACTAGAATACAGTTGAAAATATTTGCAAGATTTCGAAAGTTCACAACTAAATATACTTAAATAATACTACAGAAACGCATGCGAAATTTTGTTTTGAAGTACTTGAGTTTACTTGCGCGTCATCTCTATCAAAAAAAATATATGTTACGAAGTTAAAAAATATAGTAATGTATAATGCGAAAAACACAGTAATGAAAGTAATAAAGAACCGACGCCACCAATAGGTTATAATACGTTACAAACCTGACGCAACGCTATCGACGTTATCGGTACGAAATGAGACGACTAAATGACTCTTTGTACGTTAGTTTCGCCGAGTAACTTACAAAGTGTGAGGGAGGGGGGAAGGGGGACACAAGAGCCGGTGGCACAAGCAGCTACGCAGTTAACGATCTAGACAAAGAAATGTATACATCAACAAAAACATTCCTATTCTACGAAGCACTTTCTTTCGAATTGCGCAGCACAATTCTTTCTCTACGTCGATATTTACAAATATCGTACAATAATTCGTAGCCCTACTGGCAACATCACAGACACATTTGTCTAACTTATTACTTTAGTTACCTTACTTTATAATCTTAATTTCGTTAAACAAAGCAAGATTGAAACAACAGCATGGAGAAAGTGAAAAATTACTTAAAATTACTGTTCCGCAATGACACAGTATGCAGATGAAGTCTTAAGCGCTTTTTGAGTGCGTATTCGCTTTTAATACTAATATAAAAATAATAAAAGTGGAACGATATTTATTTTTAAGTCCAAAATGTAGTAAGAGAATAATTTTTTCACGGTTGAAAGTTTGAAGTCCATTGATATTTTCTCTATATCATTTTTATTATCACGACGTAGTACCTGAAGTTTTGACCGATCTAATGATTTTTATTCTTAGAAATATCCTGAATGAACGGGGAATTAAGAAATGTGTAATGAAGGATATAAATAATGGAAATTAATTATGGTGGAGGAATCAACGAAGAAAAGTTATTTTGCTAATTATTATACGAATGAATATTCAAAATGTCGCTCAACGACTACTAAACTATTTAATTAACACTAACCTCACCACCCCTAGTCAAATGACTGGTTTAAATATCTAATTTAAAATTGTACATTTATCGTTATATCTTTTGTTCATTTAGCTTTACGTGAATTTTTATATTCTCCGATTAATTGATTTCTCAACTTTTAAAACCAGTTATTTGACCGGGCCTGGTGAGATTAGTGTCAAAAGCCAGCCTGATATTTTCTTCAATTTCTGATCTTCGGTTGATTTTCAGTATTTTGCATTCACTTTTCACCAAAAATTAGATGTGACAAACGAAATGCAATGTAAGACTTGCTAACGTTTAGGTCATGTTGCTTCTAATTGCAACGGACTGTCGCAGCGTTAAATTCAACGATGAATTACGATCCAGATGCAAGTATTGATCCAGATTTCTGTATCGAAGAAAGCAAGGATAACACAAATCAACCTTGTTGCGTTTCGTGTAAAAGTTTTGGTCATCCTGTTCACATCAAGATTGCTCTCTCAACGCTTATTGTCAGTGTTAAAAAGGCAATGGCAAAAGAGAATGTGGAATATTAACGAAGAGCGAAACAAATAAATACGATTCGTAAGTATTAGTAGCGGAGTAAAACGAACTAAAATAAAGTTCGCAATAGTTAGAATCAGAATCGCCAAGAATACTAGTTTCTTTATTATTTCTGTTTATGCAACTTGTTCAGCAAAGACCGAGTTTACCAATGAATTAGACGTACTTGTATAATTTATATCATATATATTATTATAGATATTATTTCTATTATTATATATATATATTATATATCTTTTTAAATAATTGTTATTTTATTGCAGGAGATCTCAATTTCGAACATATGGAATTTGGCAATTTGCGTAACAATAATCGTAGAGTTTTTTTTATTTAATTTTGTTGTTCTCCTCGGTTCTATATGAACCGAAACGGATGTTATATTTCGAGATATTAATATAATATACATAGTTTTTGTATTGTTTTATATTTGGCTTTTTCTATCCGATTGAGTTTCTGTTCCCTTCGCGTATCCTACGATATTTAGCTTTTCATGAGTGAAACTGTTCGAAAGAAGAAGATATCTGAAGAGATACAAACGCGAAGAAATGAGGAGTCAACGAATGAATGCATGACAGCCAGAAACAGTTGCAGTTTCAACTTCATAGATCCTATATCGCATTTTGTTCCAAAACCACATCATTCATAGATCTTGTTATCATCGATTCAAGAATGAATATTTTAGATTTAATAGATAATAGCTTTGTTAGTATCTCTAGATAAAACAGTGATCATCTGGCGCTGTGATGCAGGATTTTCTTTAATGCAGGTTATAATATTCTCCTTGATAATGAATCTGTTGATTCTAACACGAGATATGAATTTTCATAAATTCATAAATTTTCAGAAATTCAATTCGGAAATTCTTTCGAGACTTTATCTATCGAAACAAAAACTGTTTATACCAAACAGGCGACATTTATCTCTCGATGATGTGTGTACATCAGGAAATCTGTCCTGGAATTGATAAAGTTACTTCCAAGATTTTTAATAATGCGAATCAAACAGGTAGATACATCGATTCCTATACATTGCATCCCAAAAGTTAAAAAGTAATTGCCTTATATTATTACATAGATTTCGACGTTTAAATAGCATCCATGCTCATAATACTCATTCTGAGTTTCACAAACTTTTTATTGGAACTTAAAAGACAGTGTGTGTTCTTGCGTTGTTACTAGGGCTCAAGGCATCCAACGTTTTATTTTTTATCTCGTTATCTCGGAGTACATATCTCCACTCTTGAAGCTTTATATTTTGTTATCTCGGAGTGTATCTTCATATTTCTTCAACGTTTGTGCTAACGTTGTATTCTGTAAAATTAAAAAATTACAGAAAGAGACATAACGAAAGAGCTACGTAACCCAAAGAGAAGAATGGAAAAACGTTTGGACTACAATGAAAGATCGTTAGAACATTCGTTATAGCGTAAGTATCCCATAGCATTTCTTGATCCCTTTCGTTTTATATTCGACTCTTTTCGAATTATAATTGATTAATTATTATCAAAACTAATTATTAAAAATTGTTGTTAAAATTATTATATTATTTTATTGGATTATATTTAATAGTTATAATTCACTTAATTATAATTCAGTAAAATAATGTAAAACAAAAAATGTCGTGCATCTACTATTTCCTCATAAAATGAAAGTAACTTTTGGAACAACCTAATAATTTAGCTAACTTTTAACTGTTATAACTTTTGAGTTGAGATGTTTAGGGCAGGTCTTTCTAAACTATGGTAACATAATGTTGTTATATCTATATTTAGAGGTAGGATCGCCTTAGTTATTACTTTATTATTCGGATGGAAAACACCACATTTCTCGGAGTCGAAAAACCTTTATTGCACACACTTGGAAGGGACACGAACGAATGAACGAAAAGGATGTCTTAAACTATCGATCTGGTCTATCGGCCGTGTCTAGTAACATCTTCTAGTTATTCCCTTTTGTAACTAGCCGTCAGCATATAGATGGCGAGCGAGAACATACGTTGTCATTTTCAACACATAATTATGGGACCCTGAAAAATTTTTGCGATTGTCACACGTCAGTGAAACAAAAAATGTCAATCATCTGTCATTAAAGAATCAGAAAGAACTGAAAATTATGTTTGGTGT
>NW_022883082.1:0-22121 GCF_011952255.1 Bombus vosnesenskii
TGCATGGTTCCTCATGTTTCCTCGAGTCCTCTTTCACACTACTTACAGGGATTTTCCTCATCGCATTCCCATGTAGATGACCTAATCTCTCATGCCATGATACGATACTTTTGTATGCCTTGGCTTCAATGACCTCAATGTCGTCGTCATCTTTCCCAGGTCTTTCCTGATCATTCTCCACGGAAACGTTTGCTACATGCCTTTCAGATGGTATTGTCTCTAGGTAATACACATTGTCTCCTGCCTTTGAATTGAATATTACATCCCCATCATCATGTGTACCGATGGCCTCATCCCTCGTACATACTGCCAATTGCCTGATTGAGATTAGATTCACATTTAATTCAGGTACCCACAGGACGTTCGACAAGTATAGATTCCACCTGCCACAGGCCTTAGTCATCTTCACGACGATCGTTCCTTTTCCCTTGACTTCCAGGTACACCTTACCAATCCTGATCTGTCCAGTTGCAGGCACGAAATCCACGAACCGATACCTGTCCGAAGTCATGTGATTTGGGGCCCCCGAGTCAAGGTAGCTGATCCTGTCCCTTTCCATGTGGCTGATAGATGATAGAGTTAGCGTGGAGATAAGTCCCTTGGACTTCGGTTTGTCTTCTGGTTCTCTCTCCCTTTTGTCTCCTTGGTTTTGGTCCTCCTTATCTCCCTTTTCCTCTTGGCAGTGGTACGACATATGGCCTCATTTTCCACATTTGTAGCACTTCTTATCCTTTTGGTCTTTGTGCATTGGTTTCGCGCCATCTTTGCTTTGTTGAGGCTTGGGCCTCCATTGTTTCCAGGTCGCCATTGCGTTGTTCTTCTCGGATGAATCCATGGCCGCTTCGATCTGTTTTTCTTCAAGTAGAAGATCGGACTTCACGATCCTCATGGTTAGACTCTTATCGATTCTTATTGTTCTAATATACATTGCACAATTTGGATCCGCCACGAGGCCGGCCAAAACGAAACATGCCATCATATGGTCTTCAATTTTTAATCCTACGTTGGAGAGCTTGTCGCATAGGTCGTATATCCTCCCGCAGTATGTGGAGATATCCATGTTGGGGGTCTTCTCTATAGTTCCCAGTTCCCGTATGCATAAAACAGTGTCCATCGACGTAGACCTCCGGTGGACGTCCTCTAGCACTTTCCAGGAATCCCTTGCTGTTTTCAAAGTCCTAATTTCCCCAAGATATTCGGGGCGAATATGCCGGGAAGGTACGCACGTGCCATGTTGTCCATCCTCATGCACTCTGGGTTCAACCTTTCTGCTGCCGTAAATCCTGGCTCTATTGCTTTCCAGCAACCCAGGAAAATTAACGAGGCTTCCGTCATTGTCTTCCAATATTCGTAATTCCCCTTTCTTAGGGCCGGCTTCATATCGCTGTCCACATCACCTATTCTCTCCTGGTCGACCATGGCGTGGTCTCTTCTTGGATTATCTCAGAAAACACAAAAACTCAAAAGTAATGCCTTTTATTACCACAGTTTACTGCCCTGGGCCCATAACCTGTTAAAGGATATATGTTTGGGTTTATTAATTAATCGATTCACGCAGATTCGACTTTCTCCAATATATTTTGTTATAATATATCGCCTCGTAAGACACGTCTTAACACACAGAATACACTCGGTCAATTAACACGTGGTCGACTTCTAAGACCAAAGAGCGTCGTTAGAAGTCGTACCAACTTAGCTTGTAGTAACTAGCGATCATGCCAACCTAACATTTCTCTACAAGGACGACATATCCAGTGAATTAACGGCGCCTGAACAATTGCATCTCCTTAAAATTAACGGGTAAATCTATAACATAAGTAACAAAATTATTATCTAATTTCAATCTAGTACCCAAAAACTGTTCAACATAAATTCACTATACTCAAAGTGCATTCCCTTACAAATGATATCGATGTTTATGATATTTATTTGCTATATTATTGTTGATATTATTTGTTATAGGGCCAGACCACCGACCTCGGCCAGGACTATCCTGATTTGCCTTCAACATGGCCACAACCAACATAATATTAACTACGATAAAAAACCAAAATTAATAATTTGACTCTAACTATCGCCGCTATAATACGACTGGCCTGTATACATATTAAATAATTTATAGTAAATAACTTGTTTATAAATACACCTTGTCATATTTATCTACACTATCCTTTATCTTACGACCTACACCCACCTTGACCTACACATTATCGGTATTCCTTTATATTGTTCACAAACCGTTATAGCGCAATATTTCCAAATTCTATCATGTTTAATTCGGAAATATTATAATGGAACTTTCGGGCAGCCGACTATATCAGCCCAACTGTCTCGGGGTTCAAAGTAATTTCCTGTGCTCCCAGGTTTTTTCTTGTAACGCGGCTTGGCAAGTAGATAGTTGTCACTGTACGACACTATATAAAATAAATTAGAACCTACTCTAATGTAGCTACAGCTACAAACTCACGTCGAAATACTCGAAGAGCGGCCAAATAGATAGAAATAAACTGAAAATACGGATAAATGCAACCTCACTATATTCACATTAAGGAAAGGTACCACATCTCTTATTATTCTCAACCACCACATCATACAGCAAATCAAAACAGTTAGATAATCAGGTCTTTGCCCGGACCATCTACATCCAGACAAATTTGTTTGGAAACAACACATAAATAAAGAAATCGAGCAAATCAGACTCAAAAGGAAGAAAATGTACTGACTCATTGTAGACATTCTACCAGTGAACAATTACCAAAAAATAAACTATCACTACATAAAACAAGTTTACTATGAATGTTCGTAAAAACCAGAAATTCGTTCGAAGAATAGAAAAGCACTGATCTGGTATATGGTCAGTTATGACCATAGAATAGGTGCTAATGGGTCGATGTAGATTAGCGGTAAATTCGCATATAGTACAGATATACACATTTATATTATACAGAGTGTTTTTTCAAATTATTCTTTCGGATAACCATTCCGATGAAAACAGTTCTTCTTGTACAAAAGCAACAAAGCTTTTTCGTAAGGTGAAAATGCGTCGTTCAAAAGACAATTTTTTTCAAACGATGAAATTAAATGCAAATTTATCTTCATGCTTCATGGTGAATTTCACATTGTTAGATTTGTAACCAATCAGGCCAAAGAAAATGCTGATGCTCTGATTGTAAACACAGTCAATCGATTTTCTAATGAAAATAAATCCGTTATCATTGTCGAATAAGATATTAATTTGTTAATGTCATTATGACGATCGATCAGTTCGTCGAAAACGACAGGACCGAGGAAAAACTGAAGCAAGAAAGAGAAAAGGATAATCCGAACTTATTTAGTGATTAAGCTCAATTAAGTGGTTCAATGTAACAGAATCCTTTATTTTGTTCTTTATTTTTCAAAATACTTCTAATTTCACAAATAAATTTGAAAGACGTATAAAATAATTATATTTAAAATAATATAAATTGATAGTCTCGTGATTATCGCATTCTCAATTTAGTTTGCGATATATTTATCCGCGAATCGACGAACTTTAGTGTAAATAAAATTATTATCATGTAACTACTGTGGGGGAAAGGGGCCGCGCCTTCGACAAGCTTGAGAAGTGTTTATCCAGCGAATACCACACGCATGTAAATACACCGTAAATAAGCCGCAATAATTACAAAAGATGAGGTTAGAAAGGAGTTAAGAGTGAAAAATTTGAGTGCACTCGTAGGTTACACGCGAAATGATTAGCATAAAATAATAATTGTTCTATTTCGAAAAATAATATCAATTATCAATTCGTTCAGTATTTGTATAATTAACTTGTTTTTATTTCAAGCAAGCTATTAAAAAGACTAACCCTAACGCAATACATTGATGACATTTACATTTAATTGGTTTACAATAGACATTTCTTACAACCTATGCAGTTATGCACGGGACATTGAGTTAGCCCAATTCTCGTTTATATATACTATAAACAGAAGATAAGAGATAGATTTGTGGTGGACTTGGGCAACCAATACTGACCCATACGCTGCTTCAGCACACAACTATAGGCTGACTACACTATAGTACTATCGACAGTTATTTGCGAATATCTCGGATACTAATATATTCAATATAATAATATATTCGGATAATATATTCAAAACCCATCGAAATCGAAGAGGAAGTAATTTTTTTCCACAAGTCCACTCATTATCTATGGTTTAATTCAGTACCTATATATATTCCTCTATACATATGTAAATAATAAATCTCTGAGATAGAAATACTCGTAGAGTTGCAAGCATTATAGATGTCCGACGTCCAATTAAAAAAAGTTTCACGCATCTCAATAAAAAATCAATAGATAACAACGTACTGCTCCCAATATACATAGTCCAAGTATTCTCTCATAGCAATATTAGTAACTTACCAAAAATTAGCCGTCTGAATTACTTTAGGGTAAAATGGGGAAAAACCAGAAAAAATTACATGACGCAATGCCACAAATGCCAACTGTTATGTCATATCTCACAAAACTGTAACCTTAATTATCGGCGCGTAAAATATATTGAGTCGCATTGACCAGGCAAGTGCAAAATAAAAAAAGAAGACGCGGAAACAAAGACAAAATCAAACCTGCGACCCCTCCTGTCCAACATAAGCTAAGTATTCGAAATAGTCATAAACAACCCCCTAGTCTCCTTCCGCACAAAAAACAACGTAATCCAACACAATCAAATCGGCATCCGACACAAACATTCCACACTGTACGCAATAAATAAACTAACGTCAGACATCTGGTGGGCTCCCAATGCAAAGCAACGAGTAGCCGCCTGCCTTGAAAAAGCATTCGATATAGTAAAAATTTTCGGCCTTATATAGAAAATATGTATTTCTTTGGGGAATAAACGTCATAATTAAAATTAAAAAAGCACTCGTTTTCGTTTGATCATGAAAGTTAAGCAACGCTAGGCACGAATGGTACTTAGATGGTTCACCGTTTGGGAACTCCGTGTGGTATTGGTCTTTTCATTTTTACAATTTTTTTTTGCTTTCCTTAATAATCTATTTTTAATAATCTATAATATAAGCATCGAAAAAAAGAAATATTTTAGTACTACGCGACTATTGCCATACATTGTATCATTCTCATTTTTACATACATCTGTTTTTTTAATATTCTTTTTTTCTTGAATATTCAGAGCATGTAACAAAACTACTTACTTCAGCCAACTCTCATACCACGTTGAGTGCACTCGTTCTCGTCCGATCTCACATCATCGTCATTAGCATCTCGAGTATCTAATTACTACGGCTACTTGTCAAATTCTGTAATAATCATATTTGCACTAGTAAATATCTTCTCTATTACATAACAACAATGATTAATCCAAATGAAGATTCGTTACACTCACCTAACCCTAATCATAATGTGAACCCGACATATATATGCTCGAAATAATATATATATTAAATATAGATACAAGCATACAAATAAATTAAAATAAACGTTCCAGCAAGTGTTTTAAGGAGACTGTGATTTGCCAAAGTTGATCTATCTTCGAACAAAAGGAGTTAGCATGATTTAGCTCACGATTAAAGCAATATGTGTTGACCGGTGTAGAATAAATTGTTGGTTCTAAGACATCTTAAAGGGACATTAAGAGAAAATTGCTGGTTGACATTAGAAGAAGAAATAATACCGTCTACTATTTTATTTATAGATAAGATGTCAAACATTATTCTCTTAATTTTATATAAAATATAAAAAAGGATTTATATGTTTATGATACCAAACATACTTTTGCATGAATATGACGAAAACTAAGACCGAGCATTCGTATCTATAAGAAAATGTTGTTCAGAATCATGATCTCACGATATATTTCAAGGGCATCGAAATCGATGAGCAAGTAGCTCTTCGACAGGTTCACCTGCTCTAATAATGACATTTCATTAAATTTTTAAGACGTCGTATTAAGAAAACGAAAATCTGTTATGCCTATGAAGCGGAGATACACGTTCGCATAACACCGAAGTTTTCTTTTTCAAAAAGCACTTTTTAGTTATGACTGATCAGAGAATATTTTTAATCGGAGAAAGGTTCATGCAAATTGAGCATTGAGCATGAGTCTGTACCATTCAGATTTCTATATAACATAACAATACTAAAAAATATGAAAGCAGAAGAACCGATTAAACACCGTATGAATTTGGACATTATTTTAGAAAATGAAAATCATCGAAATGTAGATAGAAGCGATATGCTTAATGAAATAAAAATATTTTGTGACATATACAGTAAAAATTTGTTGTATATAACAGCAATGCAATGTTCGAATATGATACATAAAATTAAGGATTTATTTTCCAATTTTATGTTACTTTAAGAATATTACTAATTATTCCAATCGCTTCTGCAGGGCGTGCTTTCTCTAGATTAAAATTAATTAAAAATTATATACATACTACTATGTCTCAGGGCAGACTATCTAATTGATTATTTAATTTGAATACGTTATGTGAAAATTGAAATTACGAAGATATAATTATTGATTTTGCACGAAACAAAGCGAGAATAATAAACTTTATGAAATAATTGTACCTCACTAAGTTTCAAAATAATAAACATTTCAGATACGGGTATTTTTGTTAATATGTACTCAATCATCGAGTCATTATTTTGTTATTATTATTACTAAAAACTTTATAATTAGAATAGGAATAAATTTTCGTCAAAGAAAGTTATGAGCTACAGAGGTACATGTCTTTTCTGTTTCTAATTTGTAATGCTATACATCTGTATAATAATATTATTTTGTCAGAGCGAGACTTTTAAATATAATGTATGTAAATATGTAATTTTAAAAATAAGATTTTGTTTACAAAAACTGTTTGTTATAGGACTAGAAACATTCTCGAGGACGTAAGGTTCTAAACAAACGTTCTCCTTTCTTATTGAATGTCAGAGATAGGGATACCTGACACGAAATATCAAGGTCTAATATCGACAGTCAATAAGGAATAACGAATAAAATTTTATCAGCTATTAGATTTTCATACCTTATTCATTTTTCTTCCTTTAGGAAAGACATTTCTTCTTCCGTTTTTATTCAAAATTATTATTTGCAATTGATTTTAGAGAAAAACTTTCCATTAGTCTATTTGCAATAAAAAGATCCTTCCCTTATGAAACTTATGAATCGATTTGCAACTGACAACTAAATTGTAATGAAAGAACATAATGAACGATAAATCCAAATTCGTAATCTAGAATATTGTATAACTGTTACGTGTTTTAAATGTAGGTACACACACATGTAATATATTTTGCATATGCACACATTTATATATTTTATTTTATATACATTTACATATTTTAACATACTATTTACACATAAAATTTCGCATTATAATAATCGTTATATATAGTAATCGATATTAAAATAATTATTAAATATTTGTTTAATTAATCCTAAAATTGAAGTATAATTATGAAAATGTTAACAAAAGAATTACGTTTAGATTTCATAAGCATATCGCAAAGTGACCGATTTAACCAGCGATCGTACAGAGGTCCCACATGTAGTCCTGAAGTATAACCAATCAGCAAACAACGCTACCTCATCGTCGACATTATATCATGCTAGCGCATCATCATAGAGTTCAGTACTGTTTAATCTGTTGAGATAAATGTCATGTTGGTATGATCACTAGTTCCTACATGCGAAGTTGGTACGACTTCTAACGACGCCCTTTTGTTTTAGTTTCTGCCACGTGTTAATTATCTGAGAGTATCCGGTGTGTTCATATGGCTGTACATGGTGGTGAAATACAGAATATAAAAACTGAATCTGTGTGAATCAATTAAATATCGAACTCCAAAACCTATTTAATAACAGGGGTAGTGCAGTAACCGAAATGGAAATTATTCTACATGCAAAAGTAAGTCGTAATAACAAATACAGTTTTCTTCTTTTATATTTTTTGTATTTTTACTGCATTTTTGATTTTCATATACATAACCGTCTTTCATTAAAAGAAGAATTTAATTTCTGAAGGATTTTTCATACAAATTTGAATAATAACTGCTATTTTTGTTGTCTTATTTCAACCTTTGTCCTTGTTTGGGCTACTGTATCGCTTATTTCTTTTTAATGTTTGCATTGTTCATAGGCTGTACTAATTTTGTGTAAGTAATTTAGAAATATATGAGGTCTTGCAAATCAAATAATTTGATGTAGGAAATTCTTGATTTTCATAAAATAGTTCTGAACTGCTATGACTGCGTGGAAACGAAGAAGTTCGGAAATGAAATATAGAGTAAGTAAATTTCTTCGCAATCGTATGTTGAGAGAATACGGTACATGTTTCATTTCTCCTTTCGTATGATCTTCTTGTAGACTAATCATGTTTCTTCTAATAATCTTTTATTTCACGTATCTGATTGGCCACAATTTTTTAAGAATAAATTTTTATAAATTTCTTTTTTGTTAAAGTTATTTTTTCTTGTTTAATTTATCTTTTATTACAGACTGTCACATTTCAATAAGAAAAGTTCTATTTATTTAATATTATTTATGTTTATTTCTACATAGAATTATTTATGGCATATTTATACTTAGGCTAAGTCTTTAAATTTGTTGGTTACTGCAAAACAAACATAACAAAGTATTTAAGTTGTTCTTAGATTATTATAATTTGTGAATTTGTCTGAATTGCTATTCTTCTATGATAAAATGATCTTAGCTTAATGCTGCTTTTGCTTTTTAATAAAATTTGTCAGTCCTTGTAACTATTTTTCTTTGTCAGAAAAAAAATCACCATCCTATTGTTGTTTTTTAATGAATTTTGTTGTAAAATCTTAATATTATGCAATATATTTTTCTTACACATATTATACATTTTGTTTTCATCTGTTTTGTATTTTATGCTATTTTCTGCATTCACTGATCGTTCCTGTCTCCCAGCTACTCTAACTTTGATTATCCTTTTAGTTATTAATAGCAGTTTCATATGCAAGAAACTTTAATTATTTTTTTCTATATTTTTAGCATATTTATATACTTCACTATAAGTAGATTATTCTATTCCTTCTTTCTTTTATCCAGCAAGTATTTGTGTTATTTCTTCTATTATTGTTCAGTTTAAATTTATTATTATTTCTGTACCATCGGCTTCGTAACTCTATTTGAGTTTATTATGTGTGTATTACTTTTTGCAATGTTTTCCTGTCTAATTATGTGTTCTCCCATGTTTGCGAGTTTTAACATGTAGTTTATGCCTCATTTTATTATTTTGTGTTCCAAGACTATTCTTATTGCTTTTAATCACATAATCTGGTGTTACGTCGCGTAACACTCTACCTAGCCGAGGCCACACACCGCAGGCAATATGGCAACCAGATGTCTTCGGATACTCCCAGCGTATCCTCCATAGATTCAAGGACCTTCCATAAATTTCATAGATTTCCTAGAAAAGGTCCTTCAAACGAAACAAACATCTGGTTCGGAGGAATTTCTAGAGACTATTGTCTACCACGGCGAAAAAGGGAAAGTTAGTTTTTGTCACGTACGCTGCAACTTTCCTCCCACTAACCACTTTCTCTCGAGGGCGGTTAAGACCCTTCGTTTAACCAATTAAAAACGAAGCCTATTCCCTCACTCTCCTAAATAACATCGGCACCAACAAATCCGATGGTCCCGTGCGCTCGACACACTCATCCTTAGCTCTCCTCCGAGACAGCATCGTCTTCCAAGAGTACTGTTTTTGCATCCTTCGAACGGTCAACATCCTTCGAGCGGGTATACACACCCGCAGATCACTCAGTCACTCATCTCGTACATACGCACCAGTGTAACTATCCTCGTTATAAGTTGTGGAATAAACGGTGAAATATAACTTACTACTGTGTCATATTCATATCAACCACCTCTGTTATCCTAACCGAAACAGGGGAACGACTACTTCGCGGCGTCGATTCACCGAATCGTAGCGAGAATTTACGCCTCTCGCTGACGCGTTTTCCTCGCGACCGCGTCTCTCCGCGAACGGTCGTAACATTCGATCCTTCGAGCCGGATTATCAGTGGCCGTGGATAGTTTTGTCACCCATCCGGTCGAAACATTTGGTCCTTCGAGCCGGATTCAACATTTGGTCCTTCGAGCCGGATTCAGTGACAAGTGATAAGTGTGGACACGTAACCGGTCGAATCATTCGATCCTCAAAGCCGCATCACGCGTCAAGTGAAAAGCGCATACCAGTGACACCCACTATCATACAGTGCCACGTGAATCCAACATAACCAGCAGCGGAAGCGTTACCCCCCCCAGCGAGGTCACTAACGTCAAGGATCGTCACCCTTGAAGAGGTATAATTCGGTGGTTAAAACGCAACCACGCAACCTCCTGCCGCAACTGGACAATCTTCAACAGAAGTAAGTTATAACCATTCCACTCTCAATTATCTAACAAATAATGGCCACCGGAAACGAGCTTACCGCCTTGCGTCGACGCCGGAGTTATTGCATCGGCCACTTTACACGCTTATCGAAAAAACTGGATGAAATCGAACAATCCGGCTGTCTGCGAGAGAACGAGCTAATTCAAATCAAAAATCGTCTGGAAACATACGAGACGGAGCTCCGCGCCATTCAAAATGAGATCGTAAGCATAGACGAGGAGGAGTCCGCGCGCGGCTTTGAAATAGCCGACGAGTACGAGAAACTAGAACTCCGAGTAATTACTCAACTGAGCAACCTACGACTAACTACGACGTCACAATCGACAAACGACGAATCAGCTGCCGGTCGCGAGTCTGCTTCGCTTAAATCACCGGAGAATCATTTTCCTGGACATAATGCGAAGACGCCACCTTCGCCATTGCCACAAGGGCCCACGGATAAGGGAAGTAACAATGACTTAAACAAAACACGCAACGCTATTCAAACTCCGCCGATGGAGAAGATCGCGTCGACTCGAACGCCGACCTCGCCGCGAGTCACGCGCAATTCATTGCACAATACTAGCAGCGTGTCACCTACACGCGACTTGACGACAACCAAGTTCGCGTCCTCATTATCTCAACAATCTGATACAACGCTGCCGAGCGCCTTAAATCAGAAAACTCTTCCCATTCGCAACTCATCGTATCACACTCGCAACGCGTCACCTAAACGCGGCCTGACGACAGCCACATTAGCATCGGCAGGAACTGAACAATCGGATTCAACGCTACTAATCACCTTCAATTTGACAAGCTTCAACGAGCCTTCGGACCCGAAGAAAGAGAGGGTCTCACCAGACGATAAATCGCTTCCGAGCTTAATCTCCCACAATTTGTTACAGAACATTCTATCTGATCCCAACGATTCTCTACTGAGTTCACAGAGCGCCGTACCGAACGAGTCGCGTATCACAACCATCTCACCGGAGTCACCCTTGGCTCCAAAAATGCCAGCATATTCTCCAACACCAAGGCAAGTCACAGTCACGACATCCAACGGTCAGTCTCCACCGGGGATCATCACTAAGAGAATGCGATTCGAGCGGGTCATCGGGGGGAGTCCAGCCTCCCAAACAACCTCAAACCGCCGCACCGCGCTTGATGAAACTTCACCAAGCATCACCGACGTTCCCTTCGACGATACTTCCTGGGCCGAGGTGTTTAACGACACTTCCAGAAGCAAGATTCACGACACTTCTTGGGTCGTGAATCTCACCTGGAAATCGCTCGGCATCGACGAGGAAGACGGCAATCTAGACTACAAGGGAGACAACGTGCTATCCAGGCAACGGGCCTTCGGTCGCATCGCCAAGTTCACCCTGGGGACGACAGCATCATCCGGACAGCTGTGGTTCACACGGCAAGGAGCATCTTGGATTGAGGTGCCACGCAGCTCGTCCTACCATCGAGCCAAGCCGACCCAGCAGAATACGGGTCATCAACAATCAACATGGAGTTCGACGGCAGCTCCAATTAACTTCACCTTTACAGAACTTTTGATCGGTACCCTCTCAACGGGGGGAGTATGTTACGTCGCGTAACACTCTACCTAGCCGAGGCCACACACCGCAGGCAATATGGCAACCAGATGTCTTCGGATACTCACTGCGTACCCTCAACAGTCTCAAATACCTTCCATAAATCTCATAGATTTCCTAGTAAAGGTCCTTCAAACGAAACAAACATCTGGTTCGGAGGAATTTCTAGAGACTATTGTCTACCACGGCGAAAAAGGGAAAGTTAGTTTTTGTCACGTACGCTGCAACTTTCCTCCCACTAACCACTTTCTCTCGAGGGCGGTTAAGACCCTTCGTTTAACCAATTAAAAACGAAGCCTATTCCCTCACTCTCCTAAATAACATCGGCACCAACAAATCCGATGGTCCCGTGCGCTCGACACACTCATCCTTAGCTCTCCTCCGAGACAGCATCGTCTTCCAGGAGTACTGTTTTTGCATCCTTCGAACGGTCAACATCCTTCGAGCGGGTATACACACTCGCAGATCACTCAGTCACTCATCTCGTACATACGCACCAGTGTAACTATCCTCGTTATAAGTTGTGGAATAAACGGTGAAATATAACTTACTACTGTGTCATATTCATATCAACCACCTCTGTTATCCTAACCGATACAGGGGAACGACTACTTCGCGGCGTCGATTCACCGAATCGTAGCGAGAATTTACGCCTCTCGCTGACGCGTTTTCCTCGCGACCGCGTCTCTCCGCGAACGGTCGTAACATCTGGCATTACATGGTATTTCAGTATGTATAATATTCTTTTTAGGAAATGTGTTTGTATTTTATCTATTCTTGTTGAGTAGTGGAGAACCCATATTCTTATACCATATACCTACACTGTGTATGGTTGACTTTGTCTTTATGTCAGATTACCATTAAAGCATTAATTTCTGTCCATAACATGAATGTTTTCGCTATAATATAAGTTGGGTTATATATATTTTTCCACTCGTACAAAATACCAGAAGTTGCCTTTGCCAAATCAATTTATATATTGATCACTACTTGTAAAACAATTGATCACTAAACTCAAAACTGTTATTTTTCGTTCTCATATTCATTTTCATATTCATGAAATAACATTAGAGGATACAAACAATGACCAGAAAAGAGTGATGCCCTGAAACAAAGTTTAATCTATTTATGTTCAATTTCATTTTGGGTTCTTCTACTTTATCTCTTATTTACAACCTTTTTATAATAATAGTTTTTCCTCTCTTTTCTTCTTTTAATTTTGTCTGACTCTTCTATTACCTCACTTTTTTTTGTTAGTTTGCTTCTTTCTTCTGCCCATTTTGCTTTGTTCATCTGCTCATTTTCTTTTCTTTTCTCCTACCTTTTTCTATATTCTGGTATCTTTCTATTATAATATAAAATCTCTCTTAATTAATGATAAATTTTTCTTACCTTCTTTAATTTGTCTTTCATATTCTTTGTTCCCTTTAACATTATATGTACTTTCTGTAGGATTTAAGGTTTGATTTAAAATCATTTCTTCATTTCCTTTTTTGTATAACTTATTTTCCTTGCTCCTACTTGTTATTTGTTTTTTGTCTTTTACTGCTATTTTACACTTTGTAATTTATTTTAGTGACCTTTCTCTTGTGTTTCTTTCTTATTGTTATGGTTACCGCTGCCCTCTCGAGCTTCTTTTATTTTGCTATAGTTTCCTAACGTCTGTCTTACTTTTTCTTGATTTTTTACTAAATTCACTGTCAGAATTTGTATTTTCTTGTTTTCCTTTTATTACACTCTATATTGTTTCCTTAATGTCAATGGCATGAATTTTGCAATTTGGCCAATTGTGGAAATTTACAACTAAACATGAAAAGCAATTAAATAACTCCGGAAATCAATGTATCTGAAATTTTCTTTCAAACCTTACTTTTCATACCATATTCTAGTGTAATTGTGAAATCAATTTTAAGTTTTATATCCTTATTTTGCATTATACATCATATATATATATAATTCTTTGTATCATAATAATATAAGGAAATGACATTTTGATAAATAAACTAAGGAAAATGACTACTATTTTTGATAATTATCTATGAATATATATTATTTTGTCATGAAATTCAATGCACACCTCAATTTAAACAAAAAAAGAAAAGGATGTAGAATTTGTTACAAAAGCGGAAATTTTTCACATTTATGCTCCAGGCATGAAACCCATGATATTTTCTCTTCACTTTTTAATTATATTTCCAATTATTTCGATTTTTCTAAATGCCCTTTCACGCATTTTTGCACACGCTATCTTTCCCTTGTTACTATTTCTGTTAGAATGTTAAATTATCTGTTAAAATATTACATTGCCTGTTAAAATTTAAAAAATTGAAAAAAAAGTCTGTTAAAATTCATTTTTTAGGAAATTTGAAGAGTTCTCGTTGCCAGAAATTTAAGGTGAATGGATTTTGTGATATTCAGGCAAACTGACTTCCGAGTAAGATAAAACTTCATAAATTCTTTCCTATGGTGCTTTGGTAAGTTCGTTTCTTTATTCGCTTTTAATTATGGAATGCATTATACCATTTAAAGAAGGTGATAAACTCCATGTATGCGTTATGTTTTCTATGCGTTATTTAAAATTACAAATGAAAAGAATACGTTTCATTTTTGTTTTGTTATATACATATTTGTATTAATGGGATCATAATTCTTGGGATCATACGATACCAATATTCTGTTTTGAGTGAGCCCAAAAAGAAAAGAGTTTACCTCACGACGTTTATGAGGTTGAAATTCTGAAGGTAGGTCTCTTTTATCTTTTCTTGTGGTTCTTACAGCTGAGACCTTTGGATTTTAACTCGTAAACAAGTTCGCTTAATGTGCGATTTATAAATATTTACATAGAACTGTCCAGTCAATAAAGTTGTTTTCTTCCTGAAAGGACAAACTGGCACGGTCGAATTACGATTAAATTCTTAGCTCGCGTGCTAACGTCGACATATCTGCACACGCGAGGTTTTTGAATAATTTCTATCGAATTCATTTTCTTTGAAGATTCTCCACCGGTACAACATTTTGGGACCAACATTTATATTTGATAAAATATTACCAACGCTACCGTATAACATGGCTAAGCGCAAAGCAAAGATAACTTTTATATTATCATTGTTTGAATTGTATGTATTGGGAGAAAGATTATTTATTTCCATTATTACCTTCTTCCCTAACCAATGCCTCATTTTCTTTCATAAATACAAATTTAATAGATCGGCAATAAAATATTGACGAGGGTTCAGATTTTGACCACAGCACTTAATTATATTCATCTAAAAAGCAAATACAAACAAAAGCAATTACAAACAAAAGTTCTGTTTCAGATGAACTTTGTGTAAAGTGACTTGGAATCCAGCTTTAACTGGTTTAAAACATGCATGGATTATACTCTTCGCTATTCCTAGGACATTTACAAATTATTGTGTTTGTCCTTCTCAAGTTAGAAATTCCACTTTTTGTGAAAACGCTATTGTAATTATCCGAAAACAGTTTATTTAACATTATTTGGCGTCCTTTAGCCTTGTGCCTATTCGTTTCTATACATGACCAACGTTTTCCTGGCGTTCTCTCTTCCGAAACGCTAACTTTTCTTCTGTCTTTTTCGGTACTCCGCAGGGAGGATTCGCTTTTGCGAGTCTATGGGGGCTGGCAAACCCACGGTCCCGCAGCCAGGGAGGACCGTCGGGACAAGCGTCCCGCTTACGTGAGTCCTCTATGTACACCGCAAGGAAGGATGCCGTGGTGTAAGACTGTGTCTTCTCCACGGAACCTATGGGTAGTAGCGCACCCACGATCCTGATGCCAAGGGTGAGACCGTCGGGAGAGCCGCCGAGGTACATTTCCTCAACTCCCGCTTACGTGAGTCTCATCTGGGTCTGACCGCACGGTGTGCAGGTAAACCGTGCGGCAGATACGTGGCGGTACATCCACATGCGTGGTCCCACCGTTGACATATGAACGGTACCACGGGCGGTCGAGTGTAGCCCTGAGGGCGTAGCGAACCCTTGGCTCGACCAACTTGGGCAAGGACTCGTGGTGGCAGTGGTTGTGGCCAAGTGCTGGCAAGAGGGCTGGATTAAGGGGGACAAAGTCCCCTGAGCCGCCTTCGGCGGGTGAGCAGCGTCCCACCTGCTCCGGATACCGTCCCGGAAGACGGAAGGGCTTGGAAAGCGCCCCGTTTGACCTGAGACGAAAGAGCCTCCTGCGGGCGAAAAATTAGGTAACCGGTACTGTGTACCGAGTGCGCTGGTTGGGCGTATCCCAACTCCGTAAATGGCTTCTAGGGTTGCCCGGGCGCTGTATAGATACTAAATCTCAGGAAAGCACCCGACACCAGGAACCAAACTACATGTCTTTTTCGGTAGCTCTCGAAATTGGACGATTAGATACCCGTAAGACAACAGAATGTAAATTTTCCGGACAGCCATAGTATCTATTGATAGCCGATCCCTGAAAAATATCCATTAGCCCACAAAATAAATTTATCTTTTCCATTCCGTTCTCCAAAGTCGCCAACACAATCCTGCGATTTATTTCAGATGACTTTTGGTATGGATTGGCATTGCCAATTAGTGGAGATGAGTTGAAAAATTTCATCCAGTACTCAGACTTACTTGCAATTTTGGAACCTAAGCCGCGGTTTCTGGTTCTAGAAGATTGAATTTTCATTTGCAATTCTTGCAAATAACACTAGTCGCTATCATCGAAAATACAGCAACAAAGTTCAAGATATATTAACTAAGATCACTTGCAAACACTTCATTGTTATCTCTATTTTACAATTTTTTAGTTGATACGCTTGTTATTCGGTTCAGCAACGTGTATCATTCGAGTTACAGTTGATGTACACGCAGAACGCCATATTAGACCTGATGCAATTTTCGTGAACCCATCTGCTGCTATATACGTACTGCAGCTAGTTCTCATTACGAACGCTATCGCTATAAGGTTCATTTCATATCAAGCATTCTGTGCAAAGCAACAGTAATGTGTAATGTTGCCAATATTGAATCGCTTCTTTAAGAGGAAGGCATTCGAGATAGATTGCTTTCATCTTTGATTCTGTTTGGTTTCAGTTTTCTTGAGAAGTACGCAACCGGGTGCAACATACCGTTATCTTGAGGTTGTTTTAAAACGGCTCCTAAACCATCACCATTTGCATCTGTATAAATGAATATTTCTTTGTTTTGCTCATATGTTGCTAGGGCCGGACTTGAACAGACATATTCCTTGATCCTCTGAAATGATTTTTCACATTCTTCATTGCAGATGAATTTGACATTTTTCCTTAATAAGTTATGAAGTGGTTCCAGGAGTTTGCAGGCATCTTCCATAAATTTATAATAAAAATTAATTTTCCCCATTAATTGTCTTACATTCTTTTTTGTTCTTTGGGCGTTCCAGTTCGCCCAAGTCAAGAAATGTTTTTTCGGCTTTCAGCCCTTTTTTTCTCTTTTCCAAATCGCTTTCTTCCTTCCTTTAAATTTTTTAATCCTTTTTTCTCTTTTTCTCTTTTTCTAGCTATCTGCATGATAGGCTAATCATGTCCACACATAGTTTGTTTCTACAATGTTTAATATAAAGAGAATGTCCCGCGAATGTGTACGAGAACATATGCCCAGCGAAGTGCACTGGTACCGATTCTCTAAACTGATAGATTCGAACGGACTTGAAGTGACTTGACGACTAGACAGATAGAAAGGAGCGCGGTGTTATCGTTCGACGCTCTCTTAGAGTAGGCCGCGGGACAACCATGCAATTTCAAAAACTCGTCGTTCTGTCGATCACCCAATGCAATCCATGTCTTCATGACTTCAGCAGTGAGTGTTGGAGTAAGACGCCTTATCAGTGCATCGGTTGGCAAAACAGTTAAAAGACGCTTTATGAGAGATCCAAACATTCTGTTGATGGTGTGCATGAATATATAGGCTCCAAGACAGACGACAACGATACGAACTACAATAAGCTAAGTCTATGAAGGGAAGCTAAACGCTACGATTAAATTTTACAGATAACTCACACTTCATGGACATAACCGGAATAAGTTGCGATACGACGTAAGAGATCATATAATTAATCTAATGAGCAGTGCTAGTTAGTTAAACCATCAGTCCTCAACATTTATGCAAATTTCATGTACCCATGTTCTTGTTCGACCTGGCTTTTACATTGTTCCGAGATGATTGTTACAGTGTTCCCTCTTTTCTTTGTTTTTTTCTTTACTCTTTCCTTTGCTTGGCAGATAGATTTGATTATTATTTGATTATATAAATATAAATGCTGAAGGCTTTGCATCTTTAGACATCACTGATAGCGTTCCTACGTCCTTAGAAGTGAATAGTAGCGTTTCTACCTCTTATGATAATAGGGCTTACTACACAATGTTGATCGCCTGTTGGTCTGTTGGATCCTCTTGTATTATTCTTTTATTTTATTATTGCTTACTTCGTACCTTTCGGCTTTGAATGAACTTTCGGTTTTACATCTCTTACATCTCTTTTCCACTCTATTCTATTGCACTACCTTGCTAATTTTACCTCTAAAAACTAAAAGTAGAAACTACAAATTAGCAACTAACGACTAAAAAACTATTGCAACTTTGGTCTTTAGCCTCCTTGCTGTGCATCCTTCCTGTCGTTTGCTCTTCTCTTCTCTGTTATTGCCTTCAGTTCTGTTAAACCTTCTCCAGTCTCATTTAGCGTTTTTCCTATGTCCTTTGGTCCTCCCGTTATTTCACATTCTTCTATTACATGCCTCAGGTCTTCTTTCCTTCTACATAGTCTGCATCTTTATCTCCCTCTTCTTTCTAGTATTCCCTTGCTTTGGTCTCGTTTCCGCATCTGAATCTTGCCAGTATTTTTCTGTCCTTCCACTTCATCCTCCCTTCTAAGTATTTTGGTAATTTTTCTTTGGTTATGTTTCTGTAGTGTATATTATACTTGGATTCCTTTATCCTTTTCTCCCTCTCTTCTGCTTCTTCCTTTCTTCTTTCTTCTATAATTTGGTCTGCTGTCATCCTTTCTTATTCCTCTCCTGTTTCTATCTGTATCCTTCCCATTCTCACATCTTCTAGTCCCTTCTTTCTCTTTCTTGTTCTTTTCCCTTCATGGCCATGAGGTGGGATGTCGTGATAGGTGCGGAAGAAATACTCAGATGTATTCAACAATCAATATTTATTAACAGTAATATTCGATGAGTACACTTGTACTAATCCCCATTTTCCTCATTTTCTCCTCCAGTTTCTCTCTGTTTAGTCTGTCGAACGCCGCTCTTAGGCAGGTATATAATTTCCCTCTTTCTTCACCTATGAGGTGGATAGGTCGTGATAGGTACTGAAGGAACATTTGGATATGTTTAACAACCAAGATATTTATTCACACTTATGAGGTGACAGTCCGTGAAGGTGACCGTCCGTGAAGGTGCCCGCAAGAAAATACCCTTGATTTTCAACAATAACGTTTATTAGACTTTTAACAATTAGCAACAAATAACGTTTAACCACGGTTTACGTTTAGCAACAATTAATAACAAGTAACGATTAAAACTGAACTCTCAAGAGTAGTTTTAACGACTCGTTTCTCTAATTGTGTTTGCTTCTCTTAACCTTTCGCACTTCGCGGCTCGGGGCAAAATGAATCTTTTTGGTTCAAAACCGAACAGATTCTTTCCTTTGTTGCCCCTCGATATCCCCACTACGCGCGCGTTTATCAGAAGTCCGCGACGGTTGCCACGTATGCATTCTACCGAATATTCGGCGAAAAAGTCGTAGGGATATCGATGGTACATTAGGCCTGTCGGCCTTACGCTTTGAAGGTATAGCGCTTTGTGCCGCGAAGCTGTTGGAAATTTCCGTGGTCGAGTGTCGCCATATCTAGCTGCTTGTCTGTGATGTGGTTTATTACATAAACCGTATCGGTCACTTCTCTTCCTTTTCTGAATCCGAATTGGCTCTCTCCGTTTCTTTTCAATCTCTGCCTTCAGTCGTTCGTCCAGTATCCCTGCATGGTATTGAGTGGTACCATCCGCTTGATGCTCCGATCGAACGGTAGCCGTCCGTATGATGCGTCTGCGCCGGGGTGGACCTTGATGATTCTGCCCAGTGGCCATTGCATTGGGGGAACGTTGTCTTCTCTGAGAATGACGATGGCGCCTTCTCGTATGTCGTGACTGCCCTTACTCCATTTGTTTCGGATGTTCAGCTCGTTCAGATACTCTCGATGCCAGTGGCGCCAGAAATGTTTGAGTTTTTGAATATGTTGCCAGCTGGAGAGACGATTGGATGGAGTATCCCTGAAATCTCGTTCTCGGAAGCTTGTTAATGAATCACCGAAGTGACCGAGAGTAAGGACAAGAAGATCGTTTTGGTCTGATGATATTGGAGTCAGCGGGCGGGAGTTGAGGATAGACTCGATTTCAATGATGAGTGTGTTGAAGTTTTCAAATGTTAAGAGCTCGTTACCTACGATACGTCTGAGATGTGGTTTGAAGGATTTCACTGCAGCCTCCCACAACCCGCCGAAGTGATGTGAGTTGGGATTAATGAAGCGCCATTCGATCCGTCGGTCGGTTAAAAAGGACTGAACCTTTACCTTATGATCGTCGGACTGCAGAAGGTTTCAGAGCTCTCGTAATTCGTTGTTGGCGACAACGAAGTTGGTACCGTTGTGTAGATAGAGTAGTAAATCGGCCGATTTGAAAGCCTCGTCTCCGATGCAAGGAGGTAATTTTGTCTGTGTTCTCCATTGGTATAGTAGATTGTGAAGACAATGCAATAAACGAGCTTACCTCGTGGTTGTGAGTTTAAATGTTACTCGTCACCGTGTGTGTCTCGTTTGACGTGTAAGACGTGTTCTTGCGGAAGTTGACCCTCTAGTTGTTGGCGCGAGGCTGCGTGGTTGCGTTCTTCAACCACCGGGTTATGCCTCTTCAAAAAACTGATGGACTCTGGCGTTACTGACTTCGCTGGAGTGGTAACGCTTCTGCTGCTGTTTGTGTTGGATTCACGTGGCACTGTATGGCAGTGGGTGTCACTGGTGTGCACTTTTCACTTGACACGTGATCCGGTTCGAAGGACCAAAATGATTCGACCGGTTACGTGTTCACACTTTTCACTTGCTACTGAATCCGGCTCAAGGGACCAAAATGTTACGATCGTTCGCGGAGAGACGCGGTCGCTAGGAAAACGCGTCAGCGAGAGGCGTAAATTCTCGCTACGATTCGGTTAATCGACGCCGCGAAATAGTCGTTCCCCTGTTTCGATTAAGATAATAGAGGTGGTTCAATGAATGTAACACTGTATAATAAGTTATAAATCACAATTTATTCCAACAACTTTGTAAGGAAGATAGTTACGCTGGTGCGTATGTATAAGATAAGTGAGTGGCTGCTCTACGGGTGTAAGCCCGGTCAAAAGATGTTGACTGTTTGAAAGATGGAAAATCAGTGCAGTTCGGTGACGATGCTGTGGTGGAGGAAAGCTAAGGATGGGTGTGTCTAGCTCACGGGACCATCGGATTTGTTGGTGACGATTTTGGCTAAGAGAGTGAGGGAAATAGGCTTCGTTGTTAATTGGTTATTTACTATGGTGGTGGATGAAGAAGGATGCTAACCGCCCTCGAGATAAATTCCTGAGATTTACGGAGGGCACTTGAGACTATTGACGGTACGCAGTAACGATCCGAAGACATCTGGCTGCCATCTTGCCCGAGGTGTGTGGCCTGGTTTAGAGTGTTGTCCGACGCAACATCTTCTCTCTCCTCCGTTATTTTCTCTTCCTCTCTATGCCCCGTTTTTCTGCCCTCGTTTTGCTCTGTCCCTTCTAAAATTTCCATAAAGTGATTTTTCCACTCTTCTTCGCTTATATCCTCATCTATACCATCTGTACTTCTTCTGTATTTATTTATATATTTCCACGCTTCTTGTTCTGTTTTGATCCTCTTTATTTTCTACATTTCTTCTTCTTCGTGTCTTTCCTTTTTTTTGTTTACACCACTGCTTGAATGGCTTTTTTCCTCTGTGAGCGCTTCTCTGCTGCATTTTCCTTTCATAAACTTTGTCATCTTCCTTCTCATCTCTCTTTTCCTTTCTTTCCACTCCTTGTCGTACCAC